>NC_067486.1:54822809-54962809 GCF_947179515.1 Apodemus sylvaticus | reverse complement strand
ACTTTTGTAATAAGCACGCTGATGGCTGTAACATTTTGTATCCCCACCAACTTCCTAGCCAGCATGTGATGTCATGTTTTGGAATATCATCAAGATAATGTTTAGTGATAATGTGTCATGACTGTTTACACTTTAAATTCCATCATAATATGTGGTCCCCACCATCTTTTAGAGGCTTATCCGCCTTCTCTGTATCGTCTTTGGTGAGGTATACGTTCAAATTTCTCATCGCAATCTATAATTCATCTTCTTATGATCATCACAGACTTTACTTGTTATGTTGGCTGCCATATTAGACTGGGACTTTTAAAAATTACTTTATTTTATATGTCTTGCCTTTATGTATGTATGTATGTATGTATGTATGTATGTATGTATGTATGTACGTATGTATGTGTATGCTCCATCTGCTGCTTCATAGTTAAAAAATCCAGAAGAGGGCATCAGAATTGGAGTTATAGACAGTTGTTAGCTACTATGTGGGTGCTAGGAATCAAACCTAGGTCCTCTGGTAGAAGATTCAGTGCTTTTAACACTTGAGCCATCTCTCCATTCTCAACTGTGAGCTTTTTAAGGATAAATATTGTTACATTCCCAATTAGTTTTACAACCCAGTGCTTGGCATGCATTATAATTAAAAAGTGTTGAATACTTGTGAAACAGACCACCCTTTCCCTCTTTCTCAAAGGATGATCTTTATGCCAGATACACAGAAACTTTTGGGAGTGTGTTAGTAATGTAAAAATCACAACTTCACACCCTAAACAAGAATCTCCATTTGAATAAGACCTCAATGTGTTGTATGCCCTCCGTGGATTTTAGAATTCATTTAGCCTGCTTGAACCTGTCTCTTGACACTCTCAGTCAAGTGTGTTAGGAAGCAAAGTACATTTGTAGGACAGACTAATCTGGAAAGTTCTGTTTTAAGCAGATACAGGAAGGGCCTCAACACCCCACCCAGAAAGTAAAAACGGCAAGTAAGAAAGAAAACATCTTTTTTTTTAGAAGCTTGTGAAAAAGAACTCGAGAACATGAGAACTGAACATTCTGCAGTAGAAACCAGCCTACAGACTCAAAACAAATTATAGATGTTGATTTTCAAAATGAAGTCCTGTTCAGAAGTGAGAACAAGTAAGCGTTCTGTGTGCATTGCTTTGCCTGAATATAAAAATACACACTAGCGTCTACAGGTTGGCCAGCTTCTGACTCTATAGGATAGACAAAGATCCTATTTTTGCATTACACAGCCTACAAATGGAGTGTGTGTGCGGGGGCGGGGGGGAGCTGAATAAAGGCTGTAACCTGACAGCTTAATAATGTCATAGACATACTTAATGATGTCATAGATGCAGAGCATTTGGAAATCCGTGTAACTCTAAGTTCCTTGAAGGCAAAGCTTGTTTCTTACTTTACTAGAATCTTCATTCCCTAAAAACTGCCTGGAGGGTTATGAAGAAGCACCAATTCACTGCATTCTTACAGGTTTTTAACCAAATAAGAAATGGGGGAGTCAGATCAGGAAGATTATTAATATCAGTAGTAAAAATGATTGGCAAGCATGGCTCGGGCCCAAAGACAAAATCTCATCATTTACTTTTTAAATCCTGCTTCACTTTGGGACTTACCTGCAGATAGAGTTCATGCGTCAGACCTTCAAGGGTGCCTGCCAGCTGGCTACAGGCTTTGATGGCAGCCACAGGCAGAGAGACAGGATTACAATATCTTGACCTTTAATGCATTTTTTTTTCTTGAAGTTTATGTGGTCAAAGGGGCAAGAGACCTGTCTCTCACAGACAGCTAAATATCCTCTTTCTGGAGGGCGTGCCTGCACAGAGGGAGGTCAGACAAAGATCCTATTTTGTGGTTGAGGTAAAGCCATGAGGAAATCAAAAAGATGGTTTCCTGTTTCTTTGAGTTTATAATAAGAATGAGCAGTAAGTTACACTAATAACTGGGTGGAATAAAATTAAAAGTGTGCTTCCTTGGGGAAAATCAAAGAAATAGGATTTGTGATTTTTCTTCTAGCCAGACTAAAGAGAGAAAATTCTAATTAGAGATAGCCATTTCTAAGGGTGTGGTGTATTTTGTAAAGTTGTTTCTATTTCTCTTAGTGCATATATATTGATTGTGCACACTAAGTGGTTTCATTGTTCTGTTCTGATACAAGTCTATGATATATTTTAATCACATTTACCCTCTGATTCTCTTCCCAACTGGTCCCTCTACTTCTATCGAGTCTTTTTTTGGATTTGTTTGTTGTGGTGAACTCAGCAAGTTTCAACAGTGTTACTTACAAGAGAACTGGTGGAAAGGTTGTTTACAGGAGCATAGATGCCTTACCAATGGCTAGAACATTTAAGAAATTGCCTCTCCCTTTCCAGAGGCATGAACTGCTTATAGGTCCTCAGGCAATTCTTGTACTCCTCCCTACTCCGTGATGGATTTTGACAGGCCCAATCTTTTGGAAGTACTGTGCAGGTACTCACATTGGCGTTGAGTTTAAGAGTGCAATGATATGTGCCCACAAGATGATTTGGTGGGCGGGTTGCCTGTCACATGGCTTGATGACCTGAGATTAATCCCTGGGACCCATAAAGTAGAAAGAACGAACTGACTTCCACAATTTGTCCTCTGACCTCCATATATATGCTATGGAGCACATATCCCCTTCCCCTCAATAAAGAGAATAAAATCGAGTTTTTCAAAAAACCCTTCAATGGTCATATAGCACCCAGAAGTCTGCATCCCACAATGCCCTACCACTTACTCCGGGGCTTGATTTTTTTCCCCCTCTTCTGAAAGTTGGAATGACTGAGGCATCCACAGTTGAGTACTCAGTCACATGCTCTGAAGACTTTGACCCGTTAGGGGTCCCTGCAGTTACTCCTGTGAGTATGGCCCACACTGGCCATATCAGAAATGCAAACATGGAGATTTGAATTCGATCCCTAGAACCCATGTAAAGCAGCATTGAGATACAGTGGTGCACACCTGCATTCTCTGCTCTCGGCAGGAAGGAATAGGGGGATCCCAGGGGGCTTGCTGGCCATCTGGTCGAGTCAAATCATTGAGCTCTAGGTTTGGTGAGAAGCCTTGTCTCAAAAATTAAAGTAGGGAGTAAATAAGGAAAACAACTGACATCTGTCTTTGTTTCACATGCATGTACACATTCAAGAACATATATACACACACAAAAATATGTAGTTAATATGCCTATATAACAATAACTATCATTTAATTTAATAATTTGTTTAATAAATTATTAAATTAATTTATTTAAATTAATTAAAATAATATGAAGAGACACCATGACCAAGGCAACTCTTATAAAGATAAACATTTAATTGGGGTTGGCTTACAGTTTAGAGTTTCATCATAGCAGGAAGCATAACAGCATGCAGGAGGACATGCTGCTGGAGAAGGAGCTGAGAGTTCTGCGTCTTGATCTGAAGGCAACCAGGAGAGACTGGCATCCTCAGGCGGCTGGAAGGAAGCGCTCTCTGGCAAGGGGTGGGGCCTAAGCTCTAGGAGGCCTCAAAACTCACCTACACATTTTCTCCAACAAGGCCATACCTACTCCAACAAGGCCACACCTAGTCCAACAAGGAGGTCACACCTCCCAATAGTGTCACTTTCTCATGGACCAAGCATATTCAAACCACCACACCCTATGAAGCATCAAAGGAGCCCGGTTGTTCTGGGCTTTGTAGTTGTACAAGAGCTAAGAGTGATGTGGTGCCTAAGAGCTGTCTGATGAAGCTGACAGGACTGTTTGTTGAGTCCTGTAAGATCAATAATATTTGCAATTGCTTTATCAGCAGCGTGCATCAGTGGAGGAAAGGAGTCATTGCCAAGACTGTGTATGGCACTGCATAGCATTGGCAGCTTGCTTGTGGAAGGAAAGGGCAGATCATAAGACAGCCATTAGGTAGGTATGCTTAGGAGGAGGTGAATGGGCAGCTAAATGGGAGATGTGTGATCCAAATAAGAGGGGCTGGAGACAAAACAAATGACACAGAACCATTTGCCAAGAGCTCAGGCCAATAACATGTGAGTGTGGGGCCCTAACATACTTCCTGCCTAGACCCAGCTGCAGACTAGAAAGGACTGAAGTCTGAAGATGAAGCCACTCCAGGCTTTTCTAGAGAGGAGTATTGTGGAATGAGAGAAGGTAGATGCCTCATGTCACAGTCCTGGGTGAAACGCCGTTCACAGGCATAACTGACAGCTTGTACCACACTTCTCCTTCCCCCCAGTGAGCAGGAATATGCTAGAAAAACAAATAAAATTGGATTAGCAATAATGCCAAAGAAGGAGAGTCTGGGGCATGGTGAACTGCTGAATCAAGTTTATGGTTAAGGGAAGGCCCATCTCCCATAAGCTAAAAATGAACTTCTGTGGTCTCAGGAAAATCAGAGGGTGGCCCATTTGATAAGCCGCATATGTCTTATGAGTGCTCAATTTTACCCTTGGTTTGCTGACAACTCTAAAAATTCTGGTCTTGTGGTATATGGTTCCATGGAAATCCAAACAACTTTCAAACAGACACAACCACAAAATCTGCTTGTTTTGTTTTGTAGTATACTTAGTCTGTGCTGTAATTTTTTTGAGCATTTCAGAAACTCTGACAAACAATATTATCAAAAATGTAGCATGTCTATACATAGTCACACATAGATACACAGACAAACATTTTCATGGATGCATATGTGTATTTAGTTCAAAAAGTGAAAACTAAAAATTTTTAATGGTTGCCCCTTGATGGAAACAAATAGTGTAGAATAAGCAATAAAGAAAATGAGTCTTGCTAGATCTGGTGCTGCATGCTTTTAATCCCAGCATTGGGCAGAGCATAGAGGCAGAGGAAACAGAGGCAACAGAGGCAGGGAGAGGCAGGGGAGGCAGGAGGCAGGAGAGGCAGGGGGAAGGGGGTAGGAGGTAGGGGACAGAGAGAAGGAGCAGGGGCAGGAAAGGCAGTAGGCAGGAGGCAGAAGAATCAAAGGCAGGCATATTTCTGCTAACTCAAAGCTAGCTTAGACTACAAAGCAAGTTCCAGGATAATCAGGGCTACATAGAAATACTATCTCAAAAACCGAAGAAGAAAAGAAGTCTTTTAAAAACTGTATCTTGTAGAATTTGACGTTGGGATCACGGGAATTCTTTGCACAGTCAGGTAATAACAATACTTTATAAATAATCTTTAAAATTAAAAAAGCTGAAATAATCTCAAATTCATGTTGCATTGATGGCATAGTCAGATAAAATAATTATTTCTAATTATTTTAATCAGTATAATATATTATAAGAAAAATGAAGTGGAAAGATATTTTAGTTTACATTTTTCAGAGTAAAACTAATACTTTGGAAAAGATACATGAAGACATAAGGAGATGGTTCAGTCGCTGTTGTGTTTGCTGTACAAACAGGAGGTTCTGAATTCAGTCCTCTAGAATCCATACTAAAAGCCAAGTGCAAAGACAGTATCCTTTAATCTTAGCATGGGGGAGGCAGAGACAGGAAGATCCTGGGCTTGCTGGCCAATGAGAGATTTAGTCTGAACACAAGGATGTAGTGAAACCAAGGAAGATATTAACATTAACCTCTGGCTGCTAAACACATAAATACATTTTTTTTTGTTTTTTGTTTTTGTTTTTTGCTTTTAAATTTTATGTATTTAATCTATGAGTGCTCTGCTGTATATACATCCACAGGCCAGAAGAGGGCATCAGATTTCCTTATAGATGGTTGTGAACCACCATGTGGTTGCTGGGAATTGAACTCAGGACCTCAGGAAGAGGAGCCAGTGCTTTTATTCTTTGAGCCATCTTACCAGTCCAGCACATACGTACATGCACACTCACACACGCACACACACACACACACACACACACACACACATACAAATGTGCATACATACTTCAGAACATGTATGCAGGTATACACCACCCCATGCATTACCTCCAAAATAAATGTGGATGGCAAATGAAGAATATAAGGAGCAGCAAGGCTGTGTGCACATGGTTGGTTGAAAACAAAGCCTTTCTGTGCCACAAAAAAAATAAATCATAAACTGAAGATTTTAGATAAGAACCTGAAGTTCAATTCTGAATCGAAAGTAGACTCATAAATTCATGACTTTTCCTTTCTAAAAACTCTTTCCTAGATTTGTCTACTGAATCAAAACAAACTTAACGGAAAGGACATGAGCATTTCTCTTATATCATTTTGATAAGGGCCTTTAATTAATTTTTATCAAATGTGAAACAACAGGGTATCCATGAAACAAGACAATAGAACCAAGCAAAACATCATAAGGACTAGTTTTAATATATATGTAATTATAACCTCAAAAAGACAACAGTAAACCTAACGCAGGCAAGATGTATCTGGAGAAAGAACATTAAAATCACTTCTGAATTTGGTGACATATATCATCAACTCAAATGTCTCAAAGAAAACAAGCACAATGAAAACTAGGGTGATTCCAGGTTCTGGTTATTATGAATAAAGCCACTAAGAACTTTGTTGAGCAAGTATCCTTGTGGTAGGATAGGCTATCCTTCAGGTATATGCCCCAAAATAAATAGCTGGGTTTTGGGTAGATTTTCTGAGAAATCATTGTATTGATTTGCATAGTGGCTGTACAAGTTTGCATTCCCATCAGCAATAGAAGTTTCCTTTCTTCCACATCCTTGCCAGAAAGAGCTGCCACTTGTGCTACTGGTCTTTACCCTTTGGACAGGACAAAGATGGAATCTCAAAGTAGTTTTGATTTGCATTTCCCTGGTGGCTAAGGATGTTGAACATTGCTTTTTTTAAAATTTTTATTTATTTTATTTTTTATTAATTTTTTTTCACAGCCCAGGCGTTACTCCCCTCCTGGTATGTCCTCCCATGGTTTTTCATCCCATTCCTCCCTCCCCCTGTCTCCAAGATGATTTTACTATATCCCTCATCCCACCCACCAGGCCTCGCCACTCCCTGGGGCCTCAAGTCTCTAGAGGGTTAGGATCTTTTTCTCTCACTGAGGCCAGACCAGGCAGTCCTCTGCTATATATGTATCTGGGACCTCAGACCAGCTGTGTATGCTGCCTGGATGGTGGCTCACTGTCTGAGAGATCTTAGGGGTCCCTGTTAATTGAGGGTCACCCTCCTCCTCAGCTTTTATTAAAGTGTTTCCTAGCCATTTGAGATTCCTATATTGAAAATTCTCTATGTGGAGCTGTTCCCCATTTTTAAATTGGGTTATTTGGTTTGTTGAAGTCTACTCTGTTGAGTTTTTTCCCAGTTGGTTTTCTTTTTTTATTAAACTAATAAAATTTATTTTAAAATATATAGCTCAGCATTGACATTTTTTTAGTCATCAAAGTAATTTTTAATAGTTAAATGCCTCTTAAATATACATGCTATCTTCAGAAGCTAAAAGTAATATGCACTCAACCAGTTTTTAAAATCTATTTGGAACATTAAACATGATAAAAGTAGAAAAACATCTCTTATGAAGTCCTCTATGAAAGGAATTTGTGACAAGTTCCTGATTAGACAGAAACCGTTCCATCTCCAAGGGAGAATATGCAATGTAACTGTGGCTTTGTAGAATGAATGGGGTAGTGTTTCTTCTGTTTCTATTTTGTGGAATAGTTTGAAGAGTATTGATATTAGCTCTTCTTTGAAGGTCTGATAGAATTCTGCACTAAACCTGTTTGGTCCTTGGTTTCTTTTTGGTTGGGAGACTTTTAATGGCTGCTTCTATTTCTTTAGGGGTTATGGGACAATTGATCCTGGTTTAACTTTGGTATTTGGTTTCTATTTAGAAAATTGTCCATTTCATCCAGTGGGCCTTCCCGTCCCAGTCATTGAGCTGGAATTCCAGACCTGTGTTAGCCATAATCCCCTCCACTTAGGGTGGAACACTCTGACCAAGATAAAGTTCATTGTCCCTTCAGACCTACAAATTCCTGAATTAAGCAGGTGACCTGCCCAGCCACCAGAGCAGTGGAGCCAACACCCGCTGAGCAGTCAGACCAGTTCTCCTGAACAGACCTTGGAATTTGGGGGAGGCGGTCTTGCCTGAAACTTTAAATTCTGAATCTTCCATTAAACCTTGGGGTCTTGATCAGCAATTGTTGTCTTGGTGTTGTTCTTGCCTTCCCAGACATCCCCAGCTTCCCTTCCAGGTAACCGGTTCAATGTAACTGCGGGCTGTCATAATCCAACTTTTACAGTTTTGTTGAATATAGGCATTTATAGTAGGATCTGATGATTTTTTGGATTTCCTCAGTTTTGGTTGTTATATCTCCCTTTTCATTTCTGATTTTGTTAATTTGGATACTGTCTCTGTGCCCTCTGATTAGTCTGACTAAGGGTGTATCTATCCTGTTGATTCAAAGAATTTGGCCCTGTTTTTGTTGATTCTTTGTATAGGTCTTTTTGTTTCTGCTTGGTTGATTTCAGCCTTGACTTTGATTATGTCCTGCTGTCTACTCCTCTTAGGTATATTTGCTTCTTTTTGTTCTAGAGCTTTCAGGGGTGCTGTCAAGTGGCTAGTGTATGTTCTCTCCAGATTCTCTTTGGAGGCACTCAGAGCTATGAGTTTTCCTCTTAGCACTGCTTTCATTGTATCTCATAAGTTTGGGTATGTTGTACCTTCATTTTCATTAAATTCTAAAAAGTCTTTAATTTCTTTATTTCTTCCTTGACCAAGTTATCACTGAGTAGAACGTTGTTCAGCTTCCATGTGTATGTGGGCTTTCCTTTGTTTTTGTTGTTATTGAAGAACAGGCTTAGTCCATGGTGACTTGTTAGGATGCGTGGGATTATTTCAATGTTCTTGTATCTTTTGAAGCCTGTTTTGTGACAGATTATAACATCAATTTTGGCAAAGCACCATGAGATACTGAGAAGAAGGTATATTCTTTTGTTTTAGGATGAAATGTCCTATAGATATGTTAAATCCATTTGGTTTATAACTTCTGTTAGTTTCACTGTGCCTGTGTTTACTTTCAGTTTCCATGATCTGTCCATTGATGAGAGTGGGGAGTTGAGGTCTCCCACTGTTTTTTTGTGAGGTGCAATGTATGCTTTGAGCTTTAGTAAAATTTCTTTTATGAATGTGGGTGCCCTTGCATTTGGAGCATAGATGTTCAGAATTGAGAGTTCTACTTGTTGTTAGATTTTTCCTTTGATGAGTTTGAAGTATCCTTTCTTATCCTTTTTTGCAACTTTTGGTTCAAAGTTGATTTTATTTAATATTAGAATGACTATTCCAGCTTGTTTCTTGGGACCATTTGCTTGGAAAATTGTTTTCCAGCCCTTTACTCTGAGGTAGTGTCTGTCTTTGACATTGAGGTGTGTTTCCTGTGTGCAACGAATTGCTGGGTCCTGTTTATGTATCCAGTCTGTTAGTCTATGTCTTCTTATTGGGGAACTGAATTTATTGATGTTAAGAGATATGAAGGAAAAGGGATTGTTGCGTTCTGTTATTTTTGATGCTATTTTTATGTTTGTGTGGCTGTCTTCATTTGGGTTTGTTGAAAGAAGATTACTTTCTTGCTTTTTCTAGGGTGTGGTTTCCCTCCTTGTGTTGGCATTTTCCATCTATTATCCTTTTTAGGGCTAGGTTTGTGCAGAGATATTTTGTATATTTGGTTTTTGCATGGAATAGCTTGGTTTCTTCATCTATGGTAATTGAGAGCTTTGCTGGGTATAGTAGGTTGGGCTGGCATTTGTATTCTCTTAGGGTCTGTTTGAGATCTGCCCAGGATCTTCTAGCTTTTATAGTCTCTGGTGAGAAGTCTGGTGTAATTCTGATAGGTCTACCTTTTTATGTTACTTAATATTTTTCTCTTGCTGCTTTTAATATTCTTTCTTTGTTTGTACATTTGGCATTTTGACTATTACATGATGGGAGGAGTTTCTTTTCCTAGTCCAATCTATTTGGAGTTCTGTAAGCTTCTTGTATTTTTATGGGCATCACTTTCTTTAGAGTAAGAAAGTTTTCTTCTATAATTTTGTTGAAGATATTTACTGGCCCTTTAACTTGGGAATCTTTATTCTCTTCTATACCTATTATCCTTAGGTTTGGTCTTTTCATTCTGTCCTGGATTTCCCGGAGGCTTTGGGTTAGAAGCTTTTTGCAATTTTGCATTTTCTTTGACTGTTGTATCAATGTTTTCTATGGTATCTTCTGTACCTGAGATTCTGTCTTCTATCTCTTGTATTCTGTTGGTGATGCTTGCATCTATGACTCCTGATCTCTCTTCTAGGATTTCCATCTCCAGAGTTGTCTCCTTTTTTAATTTCTTTATTATTTCTATCTCTATTTTTAGATACTGGATGGTTTTGTTCAATTCTTTCAACTATTTGGTTGTTTTTCCTGTAATTCTTTAATGGATTTTTGTGTTTCCTCTTTAAGGGCTTCTAGCTGTTTACTTGTATTCTTCTGTATTTCTTTAAGGGAGTTACTTATGTCCTTTTTAAAGTTCTCTATCACCACCATGAGATGTGATTTTTAAATCACAGTCTTTCTTTTCTGGTATGTTGGGGTATCTAGGGCTCGCTGTGTTGAGAGAACTGGGTTCTGATGATGCCAAGACCATCTGGTTATCTGTGGTGTTAGCTAGTCTTGCTGTCTCTGACTGTGGCTTGTTCCTCCTGCAAACCTGTTGTCAGTACTCATGGGAGACCAATTCCCTCCAGGATGAATTTGGGTATGGATAGCTGTGGCACAAGGTCAGCTCCAGGGTGCAGATGGAAACCTAAAGGATTCTGTCCCAGGCTGTTCCTTGGTTCCTGTGTCCTGCTGGTTCTGGGAGGTCCCTCTTGGGCCAGTAATTTGAACCAAAGTGATGGTCTTATCTGTGCTCACAGGTATGTTGGCACTCCTGGGAAACCAGCTCTCTCCAGCGGTATTTGAGTATGCAGTGCTGTGATACAAGATCAGCTCACTGTGATACAAGTGCAGAACGAAACCAGAAGAATCTTCTTGAGGTTTTTATAAGTTTTGGATATTAGTCCTCAATTGGATATAGTGTTGGTAAAAATTGTTTCCCATTCTGTAGGCTTCTGTTTTGTTCTATTGATTTTTTTTTGTTTTTGTTTTGGGTTTTTTTTTTGCTTTTGTTGTTGTTGCTTTTTTGTTTGTTTTGTTTTGTTTTTTGGGTTTTTTTTTTTTTTGGCTTATAAAAGCTTTTACAGATTCAGAAGTTCCCATTTAGTGGTTGTTGATTTTAGTGCCAGTGACAGTTGTCTCCTGTGCCAATACATTTCAATCTATTCTCCACTGTCTCTTCTATTAGGTTCAGTGTATCTGGATGAATGTTGAGGTCTTTGATCAACTTGGACTTGAGTTTTGTATAGGGTAATGAATGTGAATCTATTTGCACTCTTCTACAGGTAGACTTCCAGTTAAATAGGCACCATTTGTTGAAGATTCTTTCTTAGATGTCCCTCAACTGAAGTACATTTATAAATGTACTCATTTATAAGTGGCTATTGGCTATTAAGTAAATGATAATCATGCTATAACTCACAGACCCAGAAAGGCTAAGTAACAAAGAGGAAGTACAGATCTCCCTGGGAAAGAGAAACAGAAGAGACTTTTGTGGGTGGGCTGGTGGTGGGTGGGAGTTGAAAGAGGAGTGAACCAGTGACAGGGAGGGATACGGGGAGCAAGTATGAGAAGAGACAACTGAAACTGGAGGGCATGTGGGGGGTAATGTAGAAGCAGTATAGTAAAGACTCCCGGGATTCTGTAGGGTGATCCTAGTGAGGACTCCTAGTAAGGGAGGATACAGAGCCTGAACTGGCCATCTTTTGTAACCAGGCAACTTCCAATGATGGGACAGAGACATCAACCCAGCCATAAAACCTTCAACCTACTATCTATCCTGCCTGCAAGATGTGTGGGGAAGGGGAGGCTCAGAAATTGTGGGAATGACTAACCAATGACTGATCTAATTTGAGGGCCATTCTTCAAAAGGAATACCATGCCCAACACTACCTGAATGACCAGTAATTGGAGACTGGATAGCCTAGAGAACTAGGATAGGAAAATAAGAACACTAATAAAATGAATCCTAATGATTTTCTGCTACATTCATAGATCAGTGCCTAGCCCAGTCATCATCAGAGAGACTTCCTCAAGCATCTGGGAAGATGGGAGCAGATGTAGAGACCCACAACCAAACACTGGGTGCAGAGAGAGCCAAAATTGGAGATCTTCATCTGGTTCAACCCCTTAGAGCTTGAAGAACCCCAGAGAAGAGGCAAAAGAAGAATTGTAGGAACCAGAGGGGTTAAGAAGACCAGGAGAACACAGCCCACAGAATCAACTAAGCAGGACTCATAGAGACTGAAGCACCAGTCAAGGAGCCTGCGTGGGTGTGTGTGGGGGGGTCCGGTCTATATATGCTATAGTTGTTAGCTTGGTGTTTTTGTGGTACTCATAACAGTGGGAGTGGGAAGTCTCTGATTCTCTCACCTACCCTTTGGACCCTTTTTCTCCTACTTGGTTGCCTCACCCAGTCCTGATATAAGGGTTTGTGTATAGACTTATTGTAACTTGTTATGGTGTGGTTGGTTGATGTCCATGATAGGCTTGATCTTTTCTGAAGAGAAACTGAGGAAGAATGGATATGAGGGAAGGGAAGATGAGGGGTTACTTGGGAGGAGTGGAGGGAGGAAGGAAAACTGTAGTTGGGATGTATTATATAAGAGAAGAGTAAAAAAGAATAGAAAATAAACTGAAGAGTAATTCAATTTTTTGAATTGCCTTTTATATTGTGATTGAAGGCACAATAAAATTTTAATAAAGCACTCCCAGCCAACAACAACACCAGCAGCCAACCAAACAAACAAATGAAAAAAAAAATAAAAGGAAATGAAAAGTATATATGACTAGAACATGGTCAAATTACCAAAAACCAAATATAAAATGAAAATCTTTTTAAAACACAGGAAAAAATACTTGCAGCTTGAAAAGTATTCCTTAAAGAAAGTAACACCAGAGAGAAAGTAGGTCCTAGCAAAAGAATGAAGAGTATTGGGAACAGAAATATATGGCTAAATATAAAAGACATTTGAAATTCTATTTTTTATGTTTTTGAAATGAGTGGAAAGAAAAAGTAGCATTGTGATATGGGAATTTCAGAATGTAATGTAAAATATACAACAACAGTAGCTAAAGAAGGACACATGGTAAGTGGAAGCATTATGTACATGCCAACTATGGTACATTAAAGATAAACGTGAGCTCCTGGGCGCAGTCAGTAAGTGCTTGAAGAACTGTAGCTAAAAAACCAAAAAGGATAAAAATGAAATATTACTTAAGTATCAAAGAGGAAATTAAGAAAGAAGAGACAGACAAAAAGTATAAGATAAATAAAAATTCGATTAGGATATCGAATCTAAGCCCAGCCTTATAACTCATTTCTTAAAATGAAAAGGGAGTACAAGTCTCAATTAATTACCAATTGACTTTTTTAGAAATTGTCACACTGGGAAACAATCAAAGCTTTATTATATATTTGGTTCAGAAGAGCTATGGCTTAAATGTACAGATCCAAGGGAAAAGAAGGATATAAAAAGATACACCACACAATTATCAATCATAATGAAAGTGGGATGTCTATATTAACATCAGCACAACTTGAGAGACAGAATTTTATCAGCCAGAGATATTTCATAATAATTCCAGCATTAGTTTTGTATGAAAAAATTTGATTCTAAATGTATATGGTGAAAGAAGATCTTAAAACACATATAACAGAATAAGATACAGGGGAAAATTTATCATGCCACAATTAAAACTTCAATTGAGAACCTCTGTAGAGACAACACTTCAGTGGAAGAGACAAGAGGGTCTATACATTAACTCACACATTTTAAAATTAAATATGCCTATATCCTATAACAAAAATTCTTTTCTTAGACATTTACTAAAAATCAATGAAAACATGTATAGTAGTTTTTGTTGCAGTTTATGAATAACATAAAATTCTATCAAAACGAAAGTGAGCTTAAAAATCTTGCTACACTCACACATGACCACTCTACAGCACAAAGGAGTGTATCCCCACTGCCTACAACTATGTGGATGTAGTTCCAAAATATTTTGCAATGTGGAAGAATTGTAGACACAAAGATGGTAATTTTATTTGTAGAAGTTCTAAAATAGGAAAACTGAATCAGAAAAGCAATTTTAAGATACTGGATATGTGTATGTGTGTGGTAAGGCTGATGTGAAGATTCCTAATGGGATTTTCTCAGAGAGGACTATGATGGTGGTAGTGGTGGTGGTGGTGATGATGATGATGATGATGATATAATGTGAATATACCACATGGCAAGTCTTATATTGCATTCTGGTTCAAAGAGGCCTTGCCTCAAGGTGACTTGGTATGTATTAAGGAATCATAGGCAAGTCTTTGTCCTATGAAGTAATAGTTGTAAGGGTGGAAGTTTATTTAAAGGACTCTGGAAATAGAGAAGAAGGGCCTGGCCTTTGTGTGAGTAAGTCTAATCACAAATAGGTTTTCTCTTGGGATCCAAGGTTACTGAACTACAAACAGGTAACTCATGCTATAGTACCTGAAAATATCATTAATGAGATCCTTGAGGCATGACAGCTAATGAGAGTGAAAAACTGAATTTTTAAGACATTTCCAAATTATTGGACATCAATTCATAGATAATACTGAATACAAGCCATCATAACAGGAAGACAGTTAAGGCTTCTTGTGCTTTATATACCATTTGGCACTTTTAGTATCCCTCCAAATGGGTTCCAGTTCAAGAACCCATTCAGAGATATAACACCTGGGGCATGAAAACATGTTTTTTTTTTTTTTTTTGATACATTCCAGTGAAAGTATCCTTCTATTGGCAGAAAAAAAGTTTGTTTACCAAAATTAAATCTTTCAATGAGTCTGCTTAAAAAATACTGTAGCTTCCCTGTGCTCTGGAAAATGTTCCCTCTATAACAGAATATGAGAACTTGAGCTGACCAGAGGGATTAAATGTGACTTCCCCCCTCCACCCCGGGATTTTACATGACCTAATTAGAGTGGTTAAGGTCAAAGAGCTAGTATTTACTCTATGCATCGAGCTCCACCATGTTGGCTGACAGATGGGAATGAACAGTGATGTGAAGAACATGTCTTTAGATCAGAGATTAGCTCAGCTACGTGTTTGCAGCAGAGGGAAGGAGCCATGTGGGGAGTCTGGTTTACGGGGTGCCAGAAAGGGTGTTCACATGCAGGTTCTTAGTGAAACTCCAGATACTTTAGAATACTCTCCCTCCCTCGGTTTAAATTTGTCTGGAGACAATGGCTTTCTGCTGACATCAGTTTGTGATATGACGGCACCCAGGCTTGGTGTACACACTGCTAATGAACAGAGACCAGAAGGAGGCTTGTGTGATTATATGTAGGACCTTAAAAAATTATGTTTATTTACATCCTAAATGCTGCTCCCTTCTAGTCCCCCACTCATAAAGACCCTACCTCCATCCCCCCTACACTTCCCCTCTGAGAGAGTGCCCACCCACCTCTGAGTATCCCCCTACCTTGGCACATTGAGTTAAAGTTGGCACATCCTGTCCCACTGAAACCAGACAAGGCAGCCCTGTTGGGAAACAGATACCACAGTCAGGCTACAGCTTTAAGGAAAGCCTCCACTCCAGTTGCTGGGAGTCCCACAAAGAGACTAAACCGCATATCTGCTACATATGCGCCATGGATCTTGTTCTAGCCTATGTGTTCCTTGGTTGGTTCTGTGGTTGTTTTTGGTTGGTGGCTCAGTCTCTGAAAAGTCCCAGGGATCCAGGTTAGTTGACTCTGTTAGTCCTCCTGTGGAGTTCCCATCCCCTTGAAGGCCTTCAGCTCTTCCCTCAACTCTTCTATAAGAGTCCCTGACCTCTGTCCAATGTTTGACTGTGGGTACCTGTGTCTGTTTCAGTCAACTTCTAGGTAGAGCCTCTCAGAGAGTTAGTTAGATTAGGCTCCTGTCTGCAAGTATAACAGAGTATCATTAATAACATCAGAAATTTGTGTTTGTCCATGAAATGGGTTTCAAGTTGGGCCAGTTATTGGTTAGCTATTCCTTCAGTCTCTCTTCCATCTTTGTCACTGCATTTCTTTTAGACAGAAAAACTTTTGGGTCGAAAGTTTTGTAGATAAGTTGGGATAAGTCAGACCTTGAGCCTAGGGATACTCATTAGTCAAAGAAAGAACAATCTTGGCCTGGAAAAAAAGAGATCTATTTCTGCTTCTTCTCACCTTGAAACAATGGGCTCTAAAGCATTCTTAGTGACCCATGACCCCTTGGCACACAAGGACCCAAGAATAGTTGGATATTGAGACAATTTCCCGTAATGTTTCAGTGGGGCATAGAAAACATCCTTAGCTAATTCCAGTCTGAGAAATGAATTTATAAATACAGAGAACAGCTCACCAGAATTCTGTGGCTTGAAAAGCCAACCTGGCTACGCATCTTAGTTACAAAATATTTTTTTCCAGCTGACTCTCACCCTTCTCCCTGGAAGTTAACAGGAAGAGGATCCGCCTTATTGTCTTGGCCCAGTTTCTTGGCCTCTTTTCCCGTCTTAGTCTGGTAAGCCCATATTCTTGGCCCTGGTATCTTTCCCCAGGTCTCTTTGCCTCGCTTGTGGAAGGTTTCTTCTAACACTTAGCTCTGCCTAACTTCTTCTAAAGGTAGGGATCTTTTCTTCTTGCTGATATGAGATACCACTTACGTAGGCATGTCTTCCTGGCACTGGATTTGACTATGGGGTGATGGTAGACTTGCCAGGATTGATTTTTCTACTCTGGTTGATAACTAGTTCCTATTAATTACTTACTCAGGACATTCTTACTCAATGTCCTGAATTTTTTAGACAGAAATTTGTTTTGTTAATGTGCTTTGCTCATAGCTCTCTCCCCCTCTCAGTCCACAGTTTTTCTCTTGAAACATTTTTTGTTAAACTTACTAGTGTGTTTGTGTGTGTTTGTGTGTGTGTGTGTGTGTGTTTGTGTGTGTGTGTGCGTATTAGGCATCTGGGTGTGTGCCATGGTGCTGCCACAGAGAACAGAGGGAATCCAAATGGACTCAGTCCTCTTTCCTCCATCATTAAATGAACAAGGGTACAACTCAAATCACCAGGCTCAGCAGTAGGCATCTCCATCCACTGATCTTTCTCTCTGTCTCTGTCTCTCTCTCTCTCTCTCATAGTCTAGCATTTCCCTATATATAAGCCTAGTTGAAGGTAAACTCTACACACCACTGTGGGACATTTTAAAATCTGTTCAATTTGGTTCTAGCATATGCCTCTTCTCAGACTTATCTCCCTCATTTTCTTCACTGTCTTTTCTTTCTATCCAAAAGATGAAAATCTTTGTCTTAACTTCTCAAATATTGCTAAGTAGAGAACACAGAACAGGATCCACCATCTGTCTTTTGACACAGTAAAGTCCTCACTGTGCTCCACTGAATACTCATGAAGTAATTATTTGCTGTCATATTGTGTTCAGCATGTTTTTAAAATGACATTCATAGCCACAGAATCTTAAAACTAGGGTTGGGTTCTACTTAAAAAGGATGCAAGGAGAAAATATGTATCCTGTTTCTATAGCAATACTGATAACACAGTGCCCATGAACTCTTTACTCTTCTGTAGACTTCAATATCTCTTTCTTTCCATTTTCATCCCATATTTGTGTCTCTTGGCATGTAGATTGCTTCAGACTTAATTCCTATTGTTTTCTCTCTTTAATGTTTGATTTTGTTTACTCTTGATTCAGGGTCACATGCAGTACTAAGGTGCCTGGCTTGTAATCAGCACTATAGCTGAGGCCAGCTTTGGATTTCTGGTTCTACCTCTATATATCATAAATGTGTAAACGCAAGTGTAGTCTGTGAATCCTTCTGTGCACTCTAATATTATTTCCTAATACCAAGGAGATGAATGTATTCCTCTTATTCCGTTTTTCTAGATCCAAGCCTCTCATTGTGATTTACTATTCTCTATCTCTGTCTTCACAAAGCTTACCTCTGCAATTACTTGAAATTCAGAACAAATAGACATTCTGGACCACATTCTACCCTGATTTTAACTAGAGATTGCTCGCCTTAACTCATACTAGTCTTTGTTTAATTCCTCATGTCACAGTCCCAGAAATGGTCCAACATGTCCATCAGCATATGTGCTGGAGAGAAGTTGATTTGATTTTGTGTGGGGGCTGTACCTCCAGTTTTCAGAAAAATGAAACACTTGGATTGATACCCAGAGGAAAAAAATTAAAAGTAATGAAATATTTATACGTAGAATAGGTAAAATCTAATCTTTTCTTGGATAGTCTATGTTCTAAGTGCAGTGAAAGCAATGACTGTTCTTAATTTTCATACTAGCAAGTATGGAAATACTCAAAGTACTGAGGATTGGGATGCTTGACTGGTTTACAAATAATGCATTTCTTCTATCTTACCCAAGCGACAACTTTTCTAAGGTGAAGAATGAAGATTTATGAAGTAATTTTAGAAACACTCTTGTCCTTACTATGTCCTGATCCCTCAACAGCCATCTACATGAGACTCCAAGATGCGCCTTCTGTTGATGTGCTATTGTCTTCAAAGCAAAATCTATCTACAGTAAATTGTGGTTGTATTCTAATTCCCACATTCCAGTTTTCATTGGTTTGGTTGGTTTATTTGTGACAAAGATTTTGTAGCCTTAATTGACTTAAGTTTCATTCAGTAGAATAAGCTGTCCTTGAACTCCTGGTTCTCTAGCTCCATACCTATGCTGACTTTTGAGGCCCAAATATTTTATTCTATAATTGGGTTCTTTACTGTCTGAGTATACCTTGTTGTGAGAAAACATTACATCAATTTAATAGAAATTACATATTTTTACAAGGAGAGGATTAGCTGCAATTTTCCAAAAACTTTGAACAGCATATTTGGCACTTTTAAACACAGAGAAAGATCCTTCTCTTTTTAAAAAGAATTTTTAAATGTATTTAAAGAAAATCCTTCAAAATAAGTTATACTTTATAAGCCATTGTCTTATTGAATAAACATTCGGTTTGGGATATGACAGGATCCAGGCTAGTCTTCTACTGGGTCTTCTCATGGTGAGACCTACCGAGATGTTCAGCCACGTATGGTTAAGGGGATTCTAACTGTGCGTGTTGTTAGGGGACACTCTCCTTTGGTATTCTTTTTAGGGTACATAGGATATAATGGGCAGCTTAACTCTTGTAGCTGTTTGTATCAAGGAGCTATAACACTGAAGGCCTGAATACCAGACGAGCGAACCCCCGAGCTTAAAGGATGACTCACAGAAATTGATCTTGGCTCTTTCTGATGGAAATGTTGGTACATGTTGAACAGGTAGACAATGAAGCTGGAGTATCCAGAGTTGTTGGGTGGGAAGCGCTTCCTGGAAGGTCTTTATGTGCTCCTGGCTCCCAATCCTGACAGCGATAAGGATCATTTCTTTACTTAATCGATTTCTCCATCAGGGTGAACACTTGTCTAGAGTACTAGAAATTTCTGGAAACAAGAGATTCAGAAATTCCATTGGGGATGAAGTCAAACTGATGCATGGCAACATGTAAGCATCCAAGTCACCCGTAAGCGTATTAAAAGCTTCTGAGGTTCTTTTAATTATTCATTGTTTCTCTCCCTCCATGATCCACCCTTTTCTTGGGTGTAGACTTAGATTTCTGTCTCTGGCAGTTGGAATGGTACTGTCAGCAATTAATTTTTTTCTTTTCTTTTTTTTTTTAAGATTTATTTATTTATTATATGTAAGTACACTGTGGCTGTCCTCAGACACACCAGAAGAGGGCATCAGATCTCATTACGGATGGTTGTGAGCCACCATGTGGTTGCTGGGATTTGAACTCAGGACCTTTGGAAGAGCAGTCGGTGCTCTTAACCACTGAGCCACCTCTCCAGCCCCCAGCAATTAATTTTTAAATGTAAGAAGAACCATGCATTTATACACTACTGATATATCAGAGCACTTCTTTCTTTCTCATATATAGAAGAGAAATTGACTAAATTCAATATTCTTCAGTAACTTTTCTCTTCCCCTTTCAAAATGATGTACCTAGTTCTGTGTGGTTCTAGAACTCATCTTTGAACCAAACTCTTTTCCTGAATATTTTGGATGCATTTTAGTTGTATTTCTGTTTTATTTTCCCCTTTCTCCTCATGACTAGATACTTGCAAAGTTATTTTCATGCTTTGAATTCTAAATTTGAAACAGTTATCTTTCCAGCTACATGCCTGTCTCAACCCTTCTCTGCTTTTGGGATCTCAAGAGGAAGTGTTGTTCATTTATCTTGGTGTTCTGTTTCTATCACCTTTTGTCCAAACAGTCTGTTCCTTGGCTCTTTGACTTATGAATAAACATATTTTCATTTTAAAACTCATCTGCTTGGCAACCAACAAAACCTATGCTAATTAAGCTATTGCCTTAAAAACTTACACAAAAATTTTGTTTTATTTTTTAATATCTTATTTATTTAATATATTTTAGAATGCAATAATTATCCTTCTGCATCTGATTTTTTCACTTAATATGAGGTCTTCTAATTCTATCTTTTTTTTTGCTGCAAATGACAGCATTTTCTTGTTGCACAATATTTCCTATCCATTCACATTGAGGCAGTGAGTGGCCAGTGATTGGAGGGGAGACAGGAGGAGGAACTAAGGGGAAGTGAGGGGAAGGGGGGGGGGAGAGGAAGGTCTGCAGGAACAGGGCAGAGAGGAGAGACATGGATATCCAGATGGCTTCAGACATATTTCTGGTGTTTTGCAGAGGTTAGAAAACTGGGATAATACTTTATCACTGTAAATTGGCATTATATAATTAGGAGTTTTATATATAAAACTCCCTCACTCTCTCCCTCTCTCTTCCTACACCCTTCACTTCCCTTAGCTCCTTCTCCTCTCTCCCCTCCAATCACTGGCCTCTCACTGCCTCAATGTGAATGATAGGAAATATATTGCAACAAGGAAATGTTGTCATTTGCAGAAAAAAAACCCACAAAAGATAGGATTAGAAGACATCATATTTATAACACACACACACACACACACACACACACACACACACACACACATTTGGTTGACTATTTAAGTTTAAGAGTCATGCTTTACCAGGTATTTGCGTATAGGGCAGGAGTGCGGGATTCCCTCCTTTAACAGAGTCTATGGTGGAGAGGAAACACAGCTGGGATGCTATGAGAGCTAGCTGAAAGAGACTGGCTCAGCGGTGACAGTGAGAGTCGCCCTGAGCTGGACCCATCGGCACTTGGTGAAGAGGCCTGGCGGGGCAGTACTCTTTATTTATTATTACCCACTACACTTCCTTTGCCTTAAAGTCTGTAGACATGTGTTATATATAATAATTTCTTTTTAAGAATCTCTAAGTGTGTGCAACTGTAAATGTTCTTCTTCTTTGTCTACCAAGTAGGTTCTGGAGTTCAACTCGGGTCATCACCTTAGCACTCAGTGGATTTACTCACTGAATCGTCTCCTTAGTTCTCTATATAATATTTTATTTATCCATTTAGCTGCTCATGACACTTAGGTTGCTTCCATACTTTGGGTGCTGTGGAAAGTTCCACAATAAACATGGTATGCAGTTTAGCATTTTCTTTGATTGATGTATCTTCTAGTCCTGAGATTCTGTCTTCCATCTCTTGTATTTTGTTAGTGATTGCTATGTCTGTTGTTCCTGTTCTCTTCCCTAGGTTATCTATCTCCAGGATTCCCTCAGATTGTGGTTTCTTTATTGCTTCCATTTCCATTTTCAGGTCTCAAACAGTTTTATTTCCTTTACCTGTTTAATTGCATTTCCTGTATTTCTTTAAGTGCTCTATTAGTTGCCTCTCTAAAGGTCTCTATCTGTTTGATTATACTTTTCTAAATTTCCTTGAGGTTTTTTTTTTTCATTTCCTCTTTAAGATCATCAATCATTTTTATAAAGTTGGGGTTAAGGTCACTTTCTTATGCTTCAGTTGTGCTAAGATATCCATGGCATGCAGTAGTGGGATCTCTTTGCTCTGAGGTGCCGTGTAGCCCTGGCATTGCTTGTGTTCGTATTCCGACCTTTGGCAATCTGGTTTTTTTTTTTTTTTTTGGATGTTCCTGGTGTAGGAGGTATTGGGAAAGCAGGCTTAATCTGGAAGTGCCCTGAGCAGCAGACCCCTATTGGGTGGCCTTGGACTGCATGTTCTTGTTGTTGCAGGCCTGGATGTTGCTTGCTTGGTAGGTTTGATGGAGGCTGGCTGAGTGGCGGCCACACGATGGAGCTGGTGGGAGACCACCGCTTCGCAGCTAACTCGGGGCAGGTGTGTATGACACAGAGGGCAGGGATGGGCAGAGGAATGGGCGAATTCAAACCTAGATGGTGTTTGTTCTGAGGGCCTGATGAAGGCAGAGAGAGGAGCAGCCAGACAAGGGAGCTCTGGGAACAGCCTGCAGTTAGCTGTGATGCTTTATTTTTTGAGACTATATAAAATGGAAATTTCTGTTTTTGTTTTTGTTTTTGTTTGTTTGTTTGTTTTTTCCGAGACTCAGTTATATCATGTGTTGTTTTTCTGGAAACTGTCTTATGAGAGGATGCATTTGCTGAAGCAAACATGTGGGAGGATGTTTTGCTGAGACCATGTGGTGTTTTTCTGGAAGCTGCCTGGTGAAAAAAGGGCATGCGATTTTTTTCCCCTAGAATCAACACATGAGAAAACATAGGATGTTTGGAGAGGGTCTAAATATAATCCCGCAGACAGTGGATGATGCTGTGGGATGTTGGTTCCTCTTTCCACTTGTTACTGGTCTTGGTTAGGCTTTGCTGACCCTGGACTTGACTGAAGACACTGTGTGGCATTGGTTCTCCTTGCCACTCTTGGCTGATCATCACTTGTGATGTTGTAAAGAGAAATGCACTAAAGAGTTTCTGGTGGTGTTCCAGCAGCTTCTTACCACTTCAGACTCAGGCTGGTTGGCAGATCCTCATTGTTTCTTCTGGATGGAACTGCTGTTGATGATTTGTGAATGATGTTTTTGAGTGGATAGAGCTACGGATTCATGTGAAATGAAACGCTGATAACTTGACAATGCAGATTGGATTCACCCCAAAGAACAATGTCTAAAGAGCTCCACATCATCCTTTGCTCTATTAGCCTTTCCTTTCAGCTACTTCTGGTATGGAGTGGGCTAGAGAGAGGATAAAACACTGAAGTATAATTATTAAAGTAGGTTTTGAGAAATATAAGCCTACAGCTATTGTGATGGGTACTATTGCTCTGATTTCTTCTTAGTCCATCTGTCTTTTGTATATATGAAGGCTACTGATATTTATGTATTGAATTTGTATCCCACTAATTTGCTAAAAGCATTTATCAGCTATAGGAGTTTTTCTGGCAGAAATTTTAGGCTCATTTATGTATATAATCATATAATCTGCAAATCAAGATAATTTAATTTCTTTCATTCCTATTTGCAGCTCCTTGATCTCTTTCAGGTGGCTTATTGCTTTAGTAAAACTCCATGTACTATATTGAATAGATATGGAGAAAATGGACAACCTTGTCCTGTTCTTGATTTTTGTACAAATGCTTTGCATTTCTGTTTAGCTTAATGTAAACTATAGGCTTGCTGTAAATCACCTTTATGATGGCCTTTTATACATTTAATGACATGACCATGTGGTTTTGACTTTCAGTCTGCTTATGACATGGATTACATTTATCAACTTACGTATGTTGAACCATCTCTGCATTCCTGGGCTAAAGTCTACTAGTTCATGGTGGATGATCTTTTTAATGTGCTCTTAGATTTGGTTTGGAAGTATTTTATTGAGAATTTTTGCACGTATGTTTGCAAGGAATATTGGTTTGTGATTCTCTTTGTTAAATCTTTATATAGTTTGGGTATCAGAGCAATTGTGAAGTAAATTGGGCAATGTTCCTCCTTTTTCTATTTTTTGTAATAATTTGAGGAGTATTAGCATTAATTATTCTTTGAAAGTGTGGTAGAATTCTACACTAAAACCCTGGGTTTCCTTTTTTTTCTTTTCTTTTGGTTAGTAGACTTTTCATTACTGCTTCTATGCTAGTAGGAGTTTTAGGTTTGTTTAAGTTCTTTTATTTTAATGATTATTTGTATTTATTTCTATTTTTATCTTTACAGCTGTGAGTTTGATTATTTCTTGCCATCTTCTCCATTTGGGTGTTAGCTATTTCTTTTTTCTTCTAGGTCTTTCAAGCTTGTCATTAAGTTGTTAGTGTGCAATCTCTCCCCCCTTTTAATTAGATATTTGTTTTACTTAGACTTCAAATGGTATGCCCTTTTCTCATTACCCCTCTGAAAATCCCCTATCCTATCACCCCTCCCCCTTCACACCTCTCTCCCAATTTCCTGACTTGCATTCCCCTATTCTGGTCCTTCACAGGACCAGTGCTCTCTCCTCTCATCGATGTCTGAAATGGCCATCTTCTGCTACATATGTAGCTGGAGCCATAGGTCCCTCCATGTGTACTCTTTGGTTGGTGGTTTAGTCCCTGGGAGCTCCGGGGGTATTGATTGATACATATTATTGTTTGTCCTGCAGGGTTGCAAACCTCTTCAGCATCTTGAGGCCTTTCTCTAGCTGTTCCGTTGGGGACCCTATGATCAGTCTATTGGTTGGATTGAGCCATGGATATTTTGATCCACCTTCCAAGAAGAATCAAAGTATCCATACTTTGGTCTTCCTTTTTCTTGAGCTTCATGTGGTCTGTGAATTGTATGTTGGGTATTCTGAGATTTTGGGCTAATATCCACTTACCAGCAAGTGCATAGCATGTGTGTTCTTTTATGATTGTGTTACCTCACTCAGGATGATATTTTCTAGCTCCATCCATTTGCCTAAGAATTTCATGAATTCATTGTTTTTAATAGCTGAGTATAAATTGTATAAATGTACCACATTTTCTGTATCCATTCCTCTGGGTTCTTTCTAACTTCTGGCTATTATAAATAAAGCTGCTATGGACATAGTGGAGCACGTGTCCTTATTACATGTTGGAGCATCTTCTGGGTATATGTCCAGGAGTGGCATAACTGGGTCCTCAGGAAATGCTATGTCCAATTTTCTGAGGAACTGCCAAACTGATTTCCAGAGTGGTTTGACCAGCTTGTAATCCCACCAGCAATGGAGGAGTGTTCTTCTTTCTCCACATCCTCTCCAGCATTTTCTGTCCCCTGAGTTTTTTATCTTAGTCATTCTGACTGGTGTGAGGTGAAATCTCAGGGTTTTTTTGATTTGTATTTCCCTGATGATTAAGGATGTTGAACATTTCTGTTGGTGTTTCTCAGCCATCTGGTATTCCTCAGTTCAGAATTCTTTGCTTAGCTCTGCACCCCATTTTTATTAGGGTTATTTGGTTCTCTGGAGTCTAACTTCTTGAGTTCTTTGTATATATTGGATATTAGCCTTTTATTGGATGTAGGATTGGTAAAGATCTTTTCCCAATCTGTTGGTTGCTGTTTTTTCCTATTGACAGTGTCCTTTGCCTTACAGAAGCTTTTCCCACTTTTTAAATGTAAGCACTTTAGTGGTACACAGTTGTCTCTTAGAACAGCCTTTCTTGTGTCCCCAAGGTTTGAATATGCTATGCTTTCATTTTCATCCAATTCTAAAATATTTTGAATTTCTTTCTTAACTTCTTCATTGACTCATTCTTTCATTAATTATTGAGTTGTTCAGTTTCCATGAGTTTATAAACTTCCTGCTGTTTCTCTTGTTAATATCCAGCTTTAATCCATGGGATCACATAGGTTGCAGAGTGTTATTCAATTTTCTTATATTTGTTGAGACTTACTTTGTGTCCAAGTATGTGGTCAATTTTGGAGAAAGTTCCATGAGTTACTGAACAGAAGATATATTCTTTTTTGTTTGGGTGATATGATATTCTGTAAATATCTGTTAAGTATATTTGGCTTATGATGTTAGTTTGCTCCATAATTTCTCTGTTTAGTTTTTATTTTGATGACCTGTCTACTGGTGAGAGTGTGTTATTAAAGTCTCTTACTATTACTGTGTGGGGTCAATATATAACTTAAGTTTAGCAGTGTTTCTTTTATCTCCTTGGGTGTCATGTGTGTTTGGTGCATAGATGCTAAGAATTGCAATGTCCTCTTGGTGGAGTTTTCTTTGAGTATGTAGCATGAGCATGTTCTCTCTTTTCAGATTAGTTCTTGTTTGAAGTCTAATTTATCAGGTATTAAAATTGCTATACCTGCTTTCTTCTTTGTTCTAATACTTGGAATATCTTCTTTCATTCTTTTATCTTGAGGTGATGTCTACCCCTAATATTAAAGTCTGTTTCTTGAATGTAAGAAAATATAGATCCTATTTTTTAATTCAGTTATTCTTCCCATTTTAAATTGGGGAATTGAGGCCTTAATATTGGGAGTTACCTGTGAAGAAAGATTATTGATTGCAGTCATTTTGTTGTTGTTTTGTGGGTCTTATAGCCTCCTATGATTTTCTGGTCTGAATTTTTTTTGAATTTTCTTGCATATGGTTAACCTCTTCAGATTGAAGTTATCCCTCTAGTTCCTTCTGTAGAGCTTGGTTGGTAGAGAGATGCACCTCTGCATAAATTTGGTCTTATTATGGAATATTTTTCTTTCTCTATTTAGTGTAATTGATATTTTTGTGGAGTATAGTAATCTGGAATGATATTGGTGGTCTCTTAGATTCTGTGAACCATCCATCCAGGACATTCTGGCTTTTAGATTCACCATTAAGAAGTCAGGGGTTAGTCTAGTGGGACTTTCTCCCTTAAAGCTTTTAGTAGTTTTTCTTTTTCCTGTATAGTTAGTGTTTTAATAATTTTGTGTCCAGGGGAATTATTTCTTTTGATCTTGTCTACTTGGTACCTTGTATGCTTCTTGTACCTTTATTGGGACTTCCTTCCTTAGATTAGGAAAAATTTCTTCTATGATTTTGTTGAAAATATTTTCTGTGCCTTTGACCTGGGTTTTCTTCTCCTTCCTCTATTCCTATTAGTAAATTTGCTCATTTCATAGTGTCCTAGGTTTTCTGGCATTTTGTGCTGATTTTTTTTTTAATTTAACATTTTATTTGACTGAAGAATCTGTTTTCTTTTATCTTGTCTTCAAAACCTGATATTCTCTCTCTCTCATCTCTGATACTCTGTAGTGAGACTTATCCCCGAGGTTTTTGTTTGACTTTCCTAAAATTTTCATTTCCAGTTTTCTCTCAGTTTTGATGTTCTTTAATGGTTCTATTTCTACTTTACGATTTTCATTATTTCATTCCACTGTTTGCATTTTCACAGACTTCATTAAGAAATTTATTTATAATCTCTTTAAGATACTTGAACATATTTACAATTGCTATTTTGAACTCCTTGTCTTATCTTTCAGTTATATTACATTTCTCAGGATCTACTATAGTAGAGTTACTAGGTTCTGCATGAGACTTAGCATCCTAGTTGTTAATTATTGTGCTTTTGCATTCATGTCTAGACATCTGCGGTTAGAATAATTAAAGAGATTTTAGGAGTTGATATCTAGCCTTGGTTTTAATGGGTGGTTATACTTTGGTTTCTATTACCCTCTCTGGATTTTAAAAATGTGTGATTGCTGTGGGTGGCCTGTTTAGGAGTGTTTCTGCAGGTCTGTGGGTGGCACAGAGGAACAGATGTGGCCTAGGAGAAAAGGCTGAGAGAAGTTTCAGGAAATCCTGTTCACACCTAGTGGTATGGTCTCAGAGGGTTGTGCATGTAGTGGTAACAGAGGATCCTGCAAGTAGGTTGTAGTAGAGCAGTGAATTGTTTGGACAAACAAGGATGAAAGGGCCAGGGGTTCCAGGGTCTGAACCAAGAATGGGAGGCTTCAGTGGATAGAATTGAAATAGGAGGAAGGTTTTAGTGCTGAGGGTGAGGATGCAGATCATTAAGGAGGAAAACAGAAAGGATAGTTCAATTCACTTGCCTGAGTCTTTTCCAGTGTAGCCACTTGGAGCAATCACTTTCAGGTATCGGCGGATGACACAAAGAGATGGAGAGAAGGAGGAAAGCTTGGCCAGTTACAAGGTCTGGTGGAGTCCCAAGAGAGTGGAAGGACAGAGCGAGGGAGGCAGGGTAGGAGGGAAGGAGGGTAGGGGGGGAAGTAAGGCAGAGAGAGTCCTCCAAGCAATCTGCTACAGGACTGGGGCATTTCCCACTCATTATTACAGACTTCCTCTTTACTATCACTTCTGCCCTAGCTCACATTTTTTCTTATGCTTTATTTCCCTTTTTTACTTAATTCAAAAAAACTTTTATATTTTCCTTGCCTATTCTCCAATGATCCACTTTTCATTCAGAAATGTGTGGTTGAATCTTTGTATACTCGTATAATTTATATATTTATATATTTATATTCATTATATAAATTATATAAATAGCAATACCTTATAGGTTTTTCCAGAAAATACAGAAAAGAGATGTGTTTGACAGTTCTTGAATTTGTTGCTATTTTTCTGCCCCGATATGTGACTTCTTCTACAGAAAAGTTATATAAGTGAAAATTCATAGAAAAGCAAAAATAAAATTTGAAATGGTTATACTTCAGGTCAAGAGGTGAAACAAAACCAGAACCATGGAAGGACCTCTAAAATTTCCTTCAATACCATGAATGAAAAAGTGGCAAAACAAACAAACAAACTCAAAACCAAGATTTATGTCAATATAAAGTAAAGAACTTTATAGAATTTAACTGTAGATAATAACATGAAAACCCATGGTCATTAACTTTTTAATATTATTTAATACTACTAAAACAAGCTCTCTAGTAAATGTAGGTTACTTACATAATGCTGCACATAATAGTGGCTCAGGTCTGTAATCCTAGCTCTTTGGTAGGATTATAAACTCAAGGCCAACTTCAGCAACTCAGTAAAATTCTCATAAAATAAAATAAAATGAATAAAAAATAAAATGGTTAGTGTGAGGCGAGGTTAAATCCACAGTACTGTGAACAAGTAATCAAATACAAACAACAGTGCAAATTCTTATCAATAACCAACTTTTGTCCTGGCATTAATGCCTTTACATTATTGTTGTATTTTGTATATTCATCCATGTTAGACTCTTGAGTGTTTTGGATTCTTGGGTGTTTTTTACTTGGAATCATGCTCATATGCAGAAATCTGAGGCAAAAGAATATTTTGCTAATTATAGCAGTTGAAAGAGCATTCTGGTGACATTTACACAGGCAAAATATCATTCCAAGGAGTTATCCTCCAGACAAATATTCCTTGGAGTTCTTTACGTTGGCACTTTGAGCTGCAGAATTCTCAGCACATTTCCAAACAAACTCCTCCACTAAGAGACATGACCAAACTAAGGTGGTTTTGGGGATCTCTACAATGACTTCAGTCTCCCATAATGCCTGCATTAAGAAATGTCAGTGCACCAGGGGAATTCTCTGCTTGTTCTGGCTAAAATGTTCTACTAAGCATACAAGTCCCTGACCTTCTTTAAGGAAGCTTTTGTTCAGACAGTCCGCAGTTACAAATTCTTTATCTGCTCTTTGGGATCTGAATTTACCCCCTAAACTGTTTGTACAGTGGCCGAGTGTTTGTTTCTCTCACTTTCATGTGTGAGAGCTCGGGACATGGGCTCCCTAAGCTGGGTTTGTGTACAGAGTGTGGAGACTGCAAAATCTTGGCAACAGATAAATGTTTCTGCATTCTCAAGATGAATTCAAAATTAATTGCATCATGAATCCAAGGTGTTTCTGGCTACACTCATTCAGGATGCACTGTAGAAGTTCATTTGCAGTCTTGTCTCTGAACACACAACATAAGCAGTGCACTGTGCATGTGTCCTGCTGATCATGCCAAGGAATGCCAATTCCAGACTATTGCATGTTATGTCTTACAATGTTTTTATTGCGATTTACATATAAAGTCTTTTATAGAAATACTATGAGTGAATTATTGAAAGCAAAGACTTGGTATTTTCATTTGGCCATTCATATGTATACATACATATACACATACACATGTACATATCCAAAAATTATTGTTTGAGTTACTAACTTGAGTTTCTTTTTTTGTGTGTGCCTTTTTTAAATTCGATATATTTATGGAATACTACTCAGCAATTAGAAACAATGAATTCACAAAATTGTTAGGCAAATGGTTTGATCTGGAAAATATCATCCTAAGTGAGGTAACCCAATCACAAAAGAATACACATGGAATGCAATCTCTGATAAGTGGATATTAATTAGCCCAGAAGCTCTGAATACCCAAGGCACAAATTGCATAACAAATGACTCCCATGAAGAAGTATGGAGAGGGTCCTGATCCTGGAAAGGATTGATCTAGCATGGGAAGGGAATATAAAGACAGAGAAAAAGGAGGGAGGTGATTGGAGAAGGGATGGAGAGAAGAAGGTTTATGGGACATATGGGGAGGGGGGATCCAGGAAAGGGGAAATCATTTGGAATGTAAACAAAGAATATAGAAAATAAAAATATTAAAAAAGATTCGATATATTTTTTATTTACATTTCAAATGATTTCCTCTTTCCTGGCTCCCCACTCCCCAAAAGTCCCATAAGCCCTCTTCCCTCCCCCTGTTCCCCCATCTACCCCTTCCCACTTCCCTGTACTGGTATTGCCCTACACTGCTGCACTGAGCCCTAACTTGAGTTTCATAAGAAATGAATAAATAATATTTTGCTTAGGAATAGAGCACAATTCTCAATAACTTTTTCTTATTAGATAAATATTTTTTTTACATTTTTTTACATTTCAGATTATTTCCCCTTTCCTGGTTCCACCCTCCTCAAAAGACCCATAAGCCCTCTTCCTCCCCCCTGTTCCCCAATCAACCCCCTCCCACTTCCCTGTCCTGGTATTCCCCTATTCTGCTGTCTTGGGTATTCTGAGCTTCTCGGCTAATATCCACTGATCAGAGTACATACCATGTGTGTTCTTTTGTGATTGGGTCACCTCACTTAGGATGATATTTTCCAGTTCCACCCATTTGCCTAAAAATTTCATGAATTCATTGTTTTTAATAGCTGAGTAGTATTCCATTGTGTAAATATACCACATTTTCTGTATCCATTCCTTCGTTGGGGGGCATCTGGGTTCTTTCCAAAGAATCAATAACTTTTAAAGTGACCCTAAACATACTTTCATATCTTTTACTATGTATTTATGGGAAGTAGTGCTATCAACATGACTAATGGTGAAAATATTCATAGACGTGAAAAATGTTGAAGATGTTCCATGTCCTGCTGTATTAAATGTGCAGCCAAGTTTTAACTATCCGTGTTAAAACAAACAAGCACATTCCTTTCACTACTGTGCAAATTTGCTCTTGCTTTTAATGAATGTTAAAATGGTATGCATGCAAGGAATTGTCTTAAAAGAATTTTCTTTATGAATTATTACCAGTAAATATTTGGTTTATATATCTATTTTATATATCTGTGCATCTGGAGTTACATAAAATTTTCTCAGGCAAAAAAAAAAAAAGATGTCACGTGGAAAAGGTTTAAGAAGTTTTGCACTGGCTCCAATGTGGTGACATTTGAAGATGAGCCTGCTGAGGAAATACTGTAAGTTACATAAGGTCATTAGGAAAGGATCTTGGTTAGTAGGAGATCTGGATTTCTCAGTTCTCACACTCTGGGGAAGTCCACGTCAACAGAGTATAAGAAGATTGCTATTGGAAAGCCAGGAAGACAGCTTGTACCAGACTGATTCAGTAGAACCCCAGTCTTAGAATTCTAGTTGGCAGAAGTATGGAAGATGGCTATAGTCATAACACCCTATATGTACCAGATCTCACTGAACTGAGAAAAGAAATTCCACTGTTGAAGCTCACTCAATCCCTTTTAAAAATGAATTAATTATTTTTTCTACACTCCATATTTTATTCCCCCCAACTCTATCCACCCTCCAACTTTTCCACATCCCAGACCTCCTCTCCACACCCTGTCTTCACATGGATGACCCACCCTCCCACCCAACATGATCTCTAAACTCCCTGGGGCCTCCAGTCTCTTGAGGGTTAGGTACATCACCTCTGAATGAGCACAGACCCGGCAGTCCTCTACTGTATACGTGTTGGGGGCCTCATGTCAGCTGGGGGATGCTGCCTGTTTGGTGGTCCAGTGTTTGAGAGATCTTGGGGGTCCAGTTTAATTGAGACTGCTAGTCCTCCTACAGGATTGCCTTTCTCCTCAGCCTCTTCCAGCCTTCTCTAATTCAACATTAGGGGTCAGTGGCTTCTGTCCATTCATTGGGAGCAAATATCTACATCTGACACTTTCAGCTGCTTGTTGGGTCTACTGGAGTGCAGTTATGCTAGGTCCTTTTTGTGAGCGCTCCATAGCCTCAGTAATAGTGTCAGGCCTTGGGACTTCCTCTTGAGCTGGATCCCACTTTGGGCCTGTCTCTGGACCTTCTTTTCCTCAGGATCCTCTCCATTTCCATCCCTGTAATTCTTTCAGACAGGAACAGTTATGGGTCAGAGTTGTGACTGTGGGATGGCCCCCATCTCACATTCTCTCATTTGATGCCCCTTCTTTCTGTTGGAGGTGGGCTCTATAAGTTCCCTCTCCTACTGTTGAGCATTTCATCTAAGGTCCCTCCCTTTGGAGTCCCGAATGTCTCTCACCTCCTAGGTTTCTGGTGCATTCTAGCTAGTCCCCCCAACCTCCTATCTCCCGAGGAGGTTGCTTGTTTCCATTCTCTCTGCTTGTCCTCAGGCCTTCAGTTCCTTTCCCTCACCCAGTACCAGATCAGGTTCTCCTCTTCCCTCCATTCTCCCCCACCCAATCCACTTTCCCTCCAAGGTCCCTCCCTCCCTTCCCACTTATGATTGCTTTCTTCTCCCTCTTAAGTGGGACTGAGCAGTCCTCATTTGGGCATTTCAGCTTGTTGACTTTATTTGAGTTTTGTGGACTGTATCTTGGTTACTCTGTACTTTTTTTTCTTGGCTAACACCCACTTATTAGTGAGTACATACCATGCATGTCCTTTGGGGTCTGAGAGTTTCCTTACTCAGGATGATATTTTTTAGTTTCATCCATTTGCCTGCAAAACTCAACGATGTCCTCGTTCTTAATAGCTGAATAGTATTTCATTGTGTAAATGAACCACATTTTCTGTATCCATTCTTCTGTTGTGGGACATCTAGGCAGTTTCCAGCTTCTGGCTATCACAAATAAGGCTGCTATGAACATAGTGGAACAAGTGCCCCTGAGCTATGGTAGGGCATCATTTGGGTATATTTTCCCAAGAATGGTATAGCTGGGTCTTCAGGTAGATCTATTTTCAATTTTCTGATGAACCTTCAGACTGATTTCCAGAGTGATTGTGCCATTTTGCAATCCCATTAACAATGAAGGTGTATTCTTTCTCCACATTGTCTCCAACATGTGTTGTCACTAGAGGCTTTGATCTTAGCCATTCTGATTGGTGTAAGGTGGAATCTCAGGGCCATTTTGATTTGCATTTCTCTGATCACTAAGGACTTTGAACATTTCTTTAGGTGTTTGTCAGCCATTCGAGATTTCTCAGTTGTGAAATCTCGGTTTAATTCTATATCCCATTTTTAGATTGGGTTGTTTGGTTTTTTGGTGATTAGTTTCTTGAGTTATTTATATATTTTGGATATTAGCCCTCTATTGGATGTGGCGTTAGTGAAGATTTTTTTCCCAATCTGTAATTTGTCGATTTGTCTTATTGACTATGTCCTTTGCCTTACAGAAACTTTCCAGTTTCATGAGGTCCCATTTATCAATTCTTGATCTTAGAGCAGGAGCTACTGGACTTCTGTTTAGGAAATGTTCCCCGTGTGCCAATGAGTTCAAGACTCTGTCCCACTTTCTCTTCTAATAGATTCAGTTTGTCTGATTTTATGTTGAGATCCTTGATCCACTTTGACATGAGCTTTGTGCAAGGTGACAAATATGGGACTTTTCATTTTTCTATATATAGATAGCCAGTTAGACCATCTATTCAATATAGTACTCAAAGTGCTAGTTAGAACAATAAGACAACAAAAACAGATCAAGGGGTTACATATTGGCAAAAAAATAAAGGTATCACTATTTGCAGATGATAAGATAGTATACATAAGCAACCCCAAAAATTCCACCAGAGAACCTTTCCAGCCTCAGAAACTACAGCCAGATATAAAATTAACTCAAATAAATCAGTAGCCTTCCTTTATACAAATGATAAACAAGCTGAGAAAGAAATTAGGGAAACAACTCCCTTCACAGTAGCCACAAATAATATAAAATATCTTGGGGTAACTCTAACCAAACAAGTGAAAGACCCATATGACAATAACTTCAAGTCTTTCAAGAAAGAAATCGAGGATCTCAGAAAATGGAGAGACCTCCCATGCTCATGGGTTGGCAGAATTAACTTAATAAAAATGGCAATCCTACCAAAGGCAATCTATAGATTCAATACAACCCCCATCCAAATCCCAATACAATTCTTCAAGGACATGGGAAGAGCAATTCTAAAATTCATTTGGAAAGGCAAAAAACCCAGAACAGTGAAAACAATCCTCAACAATAAGAACTTCAGGGGGATCACCATCCCTGACTTCAAGCTTTACTACAGAGCCATAGCGATAAAAACTTCATGGTATTGATACAGAGACACACTGATCAATGGAATAGAACTGAAGACCCAGAAATAAAACCATACACCTATGGACACTTGATCTTTGACAAAGAACCCAAAAATATTCAATGGAAAAAAAGAAAGCAGCTCCCTCATTCTTTGACACTTCACGCTGATGCCCTAGCCAACCAGTAGACACAAGAGGGCAGCAACTCCCCTCTTCTCTTTCCAGCCCCCAGAGAGGACCAAACTTTAGCTTTAAGTCCACCTTGTCTCGCCCCATCACTACTCACAGATGTAAAGAATTGAGGAACTTTGCCCTCTAGGGTAAGTACCAGTGAACCAGATGGCCTCAGTCATGTGGAACAAAATTTCCCTAACATGCCGAGATCTCCTTAGTGTAAGTCAGCACTGTAACATTCACCAGCCTTTTGTCAGGGAGAAGCAGAGTTCTATTACATGGGCTATTCTTCCCTTTGAGATAGTTGTTGAATAAAGTTCTATCCTCATCATTTTGACATCTGTTATTTTCCTTTAACAGCACCAACTTTATGGAATGTTCTGCTTTGGATTCTCAATGGTAGAGCGAGTTGAGTTCAACTTTCTTTTTCTCTTCCTCACATACATGTATGCATTTGAGTGTCTATAAGAGAGAGAGAGAGAGAGAGAGAGAGAGAGACAGACAGACAGACAGACAGACAGAGACACAGAGACAGAGACACAGAGAGACAGAGACATAGAGATATATAGATTGGAACTTGGCTAGTAGAAGTTCAAGTAAGGAGAGAAAATGTCCAAAGTTATGAACATAAACTGAGGGTGCTTACAGTCAGCTGATTATTTGAACTGCTTAGTGAAGTAGAAGATTTTTCTTTAATTTATTCAATCTATAGTAAAGAAACCCTCAAACTCCTAAAACAGTGGAATCCACTCATACTTAAAACTCCTGGGATGGAAAAGCACTGTAATTATCTTTCAGATGTCTTACTATCTGTCCAAACTAGTAATGCCTGATAACCTGTGGTATATCATGCAACTCATTTAGGTGTGGTGTGATGTTCAATGAGTTGGTAATAGCTCAGTCATGATTATATTTCATTGATATGATCTTGAATGGAAATATGACTAAAAGTCAGCACAGGGAGACAAACTTATAAAACTGGAGTGTTCCATGAATTCAAGGGAAGATGAGGTTGATGTGTAAAATACATTAAGGCAAATGGTACTATTTACAAATAGGAATGAAATGAAAGAAGTGAAGAAATTAATAGTGAACAATGGCACAGCTTTAGAACCAAAGAAAATATACTATGAAATATAAAAAAGGAAAGGACCAGAATGCTTGGCAGGTTTGAGAAGGATTAGTACAACATGGTGGTTAATTTTATGAATCTAGTTGAGTTGGTCACAGTAACCAAATACATAGTCAAACTTCTAGGTTGTCAATGAAGGCATTGTCAAGTGGAATTACCATATATTATTATTCTCTCTGGTGTGTAGGCTTCATTTAGTTCTCTAGAAGCCTGAATAGATTGAGAACTCCTTTTATCTTCTTGCACTCTCTATAATTATTTTTGAAGTATTTTGATGCTGCCATTACCAATAATTTCCTTCTTTTTATTGCCGTACCATGTTTCTATTGCTCCATCTTTTTATTGTTGTTCCATGTTTTTATTGTTGTTTATTTATTGTATTGTATTTATTGCATGAATGGACCTCAATTTGCTAACCAGTTCATCTGTTGCTAGAAATTGAGATGGTTTTCATCTTGGAGCTATTATCAATAAAGGGGATATAAATATTTGTATACACATAAAAGTAAAATAAAATAGAATGGCATTTTTCCTGAAGAGAGAATTCTGCCAACAACTAGGCTTTAGCCTTTAAAAAAACAAAAAACAAAAACAACTTGGCCTTTCCTGAGTTTGAAGCCTAATAGCCTACTTGCAGGATCTGAAATCATACATGGCCACATGGTCTCATATCTATATCTTTTTATATATTAATTTAGAACTCTCTCTCCCCCTCTCTCTTTTCTCCCACCCTTCTCTAGCTCCCACTTCCACTCCAAAATGCTTCTCTAGAATTTCCCCAACACAGGAAAATTCTATAAAACTGGCAAAATTGTTTCATCCCCTTAATAAATTTTGCTTTCTCTGGCAATGAAAGACATAGCTTATTGTTATAAATAAACCAATCAAGGTCTAGGAGTATAACTTGGTTAAGTGCTTGCCCAGTACCCACAAAGCCCCTCGTCTGATCCTCAACCTTGCATAATACAGTTGCAGTGGCTCATGACTGTGAGTCCAGTACTGGGGTGGTAGAAATAGAAGAAAGAAAAATTCAAAGTCATTCTTAGTTATCTTGGGATTTGAGATCAACTTGAGCTACATAAGACTATACCTTTAATTTTTTTTAAAGAAAACAGAAAACACTTGATACTGTCACTTAATTTTCTAAAACCAGAAAAAGCAGCATTCTTGATCCCCCCTCCCCGCCCCGGGTTCTGATCAAATATAATGAAGCATCAATAACTTTAAAGCTTTTCTATCATAATTACAGGATTAATTACATACACTTGCCAATCTTTCAGTCCAAGGAGAAATGAAATATTATTGGGCTTTGCAAGAAATTAATTTTTTCCCTAGCCTGGAAATTCTCATAGACATCTGATTTTCTAATTTTACCATTTCCCAGTTGCATTTTGGCATTAAGCCACAATTATAATTAAACCTTCCTCCAATAAGCCTGAGGGAGGGATTGGGGTGAGCCAAAAAGCTTGGGACTTGAAACCTCTTGCAGACATTATGATGACTACTTCCCGTGGAAGAGACAAGCACTCTTTGAGAAACCTAAAAATATCTCTTGATGCTTTTTCGACAGCAAAGACGATTTCCATGCACAGCACTGTAGATCCTTTCTTTACTGTCACATTTATTAATTTTTCTTTATGCACCAAAGAATATTGTCCTTCTACTGGGAACAAAGCAGCAAGACATACCATCTGCTTTTGCTAAGGCTAAAGCACAAGAAAGCATGAGAGACAAGGCAGGGAGCTTGTACAAGAGTATTATGGGAACTGTGATGGAAGTTTACCTCTTTTATAGCAAATGTGTACATTGCAGATCAGTGTCTCATCTTCATATACAGAAAAGTGTTAGATTTAGCTGCTACATCCTATAATCCTACAATATCTCTGACTTGAACTGGCAATTCAAAAGCAATGGCACTAGGATAGCAAGTTCAAGGCCAGTCAGGGCTAAATAAGGAGTCCCAGTTTCAATGAGCCAAAATGAAAATATTGGAAAAATATTAATAGCTACAAAATGCTCAAAGTATTTAAATTCATTGCAATAGCTTTTCTGCTACAGAAATTTTAAAATTTCCTTTTTTAAAATTTTATTTTATTTATTTTTTTATTTTCTATATTCTTTTTTTTTATTTGATATAATTTATTTACATTTCAAATGATTTCCCCTTTTCTAGCCCCCCCCCACTCCCCGAAAGTCCCGTAAGCCCCCTTCTCTTCCCCTGTCCTCCCTCCCACCCCTTCCCAGTTCCCCGTTCTGGTTTTGCCAAATACTGTTTCACTGAGTCTTTCCAGAACCAGGGACCACTCCTGCTTTCTTCTTGTATCTCATTTGATGTTATTTTCTATATTCTTTGTTTACATTCTGAATGCTTTCCCCCCTCCCCATCGGTCTCATAAGCCCTCTTTCCTCTGCCCATTTCCTAATCACCCCCCTCCCATTTACCTGTCCTGGTACTCCCCTACAATGCTGGATCAACTTTTTTCAGAACCAGGGTCCTCTCTTTCCCTCTTCTTGGGTATCATTTGATATGCTAATTGTGTCTTGAGAATTCAGAGCTTCTGGGCTAATTAATATCCACTTATCAGTGATTTCATTCCATGTGTATTCTTTTGTGATTGGGTACCTCACTTAGGATGATATTTTCCAGTTCTAATCATGTGCCTAAGAATGTCATGAATTCGTTGTTTTTAATTGCTGAGTAATATTCCATTGTGTAAATATACCACATTTTCTGTATCCACTCCTCCATTGAGGAACATTTGGGTTCTTTCTAGCTTCTGGATATTATAAATAAGGCTGCTATGAACATAGTGGAGCATGTGTCCTTATTGCATGCCGGGGAATCCTCTGGGTATATGCCCAGGAGAGGTATAGCAGGGTCCTCCAGAAGCATATGTCCAGTTTTCTGAGGAACTGCCAGGCTGATTTCCAAAGTGGTTGTACCATCTTGCAATCCCACCAGCAGTGGAGGAGTGTTCTTCTTTTAAAATTTCCTTTTGACAGGCAAGCTCCCCCTCCTTGTCCACTTGCCTGAGGGGACATGAAGTACAGTCAGACTATCTACTCTCCTGATATTGTACATCTGTTATTTTATCAAAACATTTCTCAGATGTTTTCCATTTTTCAGGTCAACACAATTTTAGTCAGAGTTTTTAAATCACTTATGCACGTGAGCTATGAGTAAAGCATGACATTGAAATGATATGATTCTGATGCTAAACTGCTTTTGCCAGGAGTCACATATAGCCCAACGCTGTCATGACTGCTGATAAGTTATTTCTCTGCCAGTAAAATGAACCGATGCAAGCCATATTAGGTTGATTATATTACACACAGGTTTATTGGGAAGCTGCTCCTGGGCTAGTTCACTGGCCCCTGGGAGGGAGGCCAGGGAAGTTACCATGGGAAAGGAGAGATAGAAGAGGGAAAGAAAAGGAAAGAAAGAACATGAACCAAGAGAGAAAGAGAGAAGAGAAGGAGGGGTGGCGGTAAACATATCTGGATTATAGAGGGAGGAGCCTTTGTGGGAAAGGCAGCCCAACCCCTGAACTAGAAAGTTCAGGGTTGGGAACAGGGTACACTAATGTAGGGACTGGGGGATGCTGGGGAACCTGGAGGCAAGGTTTGCCAGGTATGTAAAATATGCACTACAGTCCCTTGTCCTGGGGCCGGTATGAAACCAAACATCCCAGCCTTTTGTAGCTAATAAAGGAATAAGGGGTAACATTATCTATGACTACTTCATGCTGACATTGGGGCATCATTACAGGGGTCAGGCAAAGGCTGGAATGTTGGCCAAGTTCAAGAAGAGCTGGTTGTTTCACTGCAGAGAGGAATGTGTAGGCCCAGTTGAAGCAGTGGACTGGAACACCTGTGGGTACCTGTTTGGAGCTTTTCTGGATGCAGGTTCTGAGGGAACACCCGGATGTTAAGGGCAGAAGATAAAGTTAGGGAGTTTAGGGAGAAAACCTTTTTCTTGGCTGTACATTTGAAACTGTTAGACTCATGGTCTTGGTAGTTGGAGGAGGGTAGGGGAGTTCTAGGACCAGGGAAAGGGGAATAGATCCCACCCTCAGGAGTAGACAGGTAGGGAGGGAAAAAGGCTGTACTATTAACAGTACTTACCTGGAGTACATTTGATCCTGAAATGTATGAGAGTCTTTTAAGTTTACAAAAACATAAATCCTTTATTACTTGCATTTACCAACATCAAAACACCTTCCTAAACCTTCACTTTCTTAGATGCTTTCATATCCTCAGGCTTTACATAAACTTTAAATTTCACACATTTTCCTACCTAATTATTCACAACGAGACAAGGGTGCTTGATCACTGGGAGCAGTCGTTGTAAAGTGAGTTCCTTTATCCAAAGTTACTTCTTTCACTTGTTCAATCTTTAAACCCCTCAGAGACCCTAGAAGAAGATACTGTCATTTAAATGGCCCATGTGTCAATTAAAATTACACACTTACCCATGATAAAGTCACCTCACTAGTTTCCTGCGATGTTGGTTGGCTTCACTGGGGACACAGGTTCCAAGGCAGGATCAATCTTTGCTGCCAGACCTGGCAAATCTGAGAGGCCTTTCTGTGGAGTAGGAATTTGGGAGACTGACGTTTCATTGTCTGATGTCCTGGTTGTTCACAGTTCAGGCCAGTCCCTAGAAGTGGACAAGACAATGGAGCAGTCTTTCTTAGTGGTTATCATACCTTTCTTGTTGTATCTGTATTTTCTTGGAAGCTTCGGGTATGTCATTGCTAGGATTTGGGAATCAGTCATTTTAAGCATCTAAAGTTTATGCATCTTAAATACCATATTCAGCAGGACTCTGAAGTGCTCTAGGACTATCTATCTATCTATCTATCTATCTATCTATCTATCTATCTATCTATCTATCTGTTTGAATAGACAAACTTAGTTTGATTCCAGTTACCCACTCTAAGTTTAACCTTAAATACATATATCTTGATTAGTAAATATACCTTTTTTAATTTTTAAGCAGGAATACATGAAGTTGTGGTTAAGTTCTGACTTTTGCATAACAAAGATGGCTGCCAGTCATGTGACTGTCCTTAACCAAAATGGTGGTGAAGCCTTGACTCCACCCTCCTTCTCCCAAAGTCAAGATGGTGGCCAGTCCCATGTTTCTGGCCAGTGTGTAGCTAAGCAAATATGGTGAGTCATTTAAAACGAGCAGGCTGATCTCTCATCAGCATTACCATTGCAATCACAACTGTTGCTCCTACCACCTCCACTACTATCACCACTCTCACTGGGGGGTGGGGGTCACACATGGACAGGAGGGAGGTGGGGTGGAGTGGGGCTGGGCAGCACCTGGAGCCCTGTGTGCCTCAGGTGGATCAGACAGCTGCTTGGCTGAGGCAGTTAGCTGCTGAAGCTATGTTGTGGTGAAAGAGGAGGGAGGGGAAGTGACAAAAGCATGGTTCTCCAAAAACTTGGACTTAGGGGGTTCAGACTAATTTGGATAAATTTTGTTTTATATACAGCATCACCCATTCTCCTAGGCTTTTCTGGAGATCCCAAGACTATGGAAACGGTGTTCCATTTGATAGTCTGGAATCTAATGGTTTATATGGGGGCAGTAACTTCAGATCAGCAGAGAAAGCCTGGGAGTTCTGGACCCAGACAGGAAGTAGTTGGGATGGATTCTCATAGAGTCCAAAGAAATGATGTTTCTAGCCAAGAAGGATAGGAGGAGAGAAGTAGTCTTCACATGGCCAGGAAAGACCCAGACCACCGTCTGGGGACTCATTATCTCTTGTGTTCCGAACCAGCTATCCGGACATTTTGATCTTCCCCCTCACTCTCTCTCCTTCTACTTTCTTACCTTTCCTCTCTTTCTCTTCCTATGGCAGTTTCTCTGGTTTCCTTCCGTGGGACCAGTAAACTCACCAGAGAGCAGCTTCACAATGAACCTGCATTTAATCTAATCTAATCTGGCTTGAATTGGCTCATTTCACTGGAGGGAAATAATTTATCAACTCACTTGATAGATCCCAGTTGCCTGCCTACCCATTTCCCAGGAGAGTCATTTTCAGAACGATGACAGTCATGTCTCATAGAGATTACTGACTCCTCCACAGAAAACAACAAGGGTGTGAAAAACCAACACCTCGCCTCAAGGAGGAAAACCCTTTATGGTGTAATGAATGTGCAATTGTACCCTCATACTTGTTGATCAAGTTATTCCATGCCTGAGACCGTGTCCTGTTTATTATTTCTCCTCCTTTCTGAGTTTCTCCTCATATCAAAGACACTTGCTTTGAAGAGCATCTCTCCCTGATGAAACTCTGTGTGGATGAATCCCTGGCAGTCCATTAACTGTGTTTGTAGCTCAGAGCCAAATAAATGAAGAAATGAAGAAAACAACTATCCCATTACTTATGGGAGATGTGGAGAGTGTGCTAAGAGGACTGAGAGCGAAGCTGGGAGTGCCTGAGAGCAAGACACAAGCGGCCTATTGGTCATGCAAATGAAGAGATTACTATATTGTCTTTCACTTTAATGTGAGACTATAAACAGAGTGATAACATGCCTAAGACAAGCCAAGTACACTTGCCTTTTGCCAGTTTCAGTTGGCCACACTATATATAACCTTTGCAACTGTCTTAGCCTCCTTTTTAAAGTCAACATTAAACAACTCAGAATTCTGAGGAGCGATCAAGCAATAGCTAATGTGATAATGAACAAGTTTCCCAGTTCTAGTACATAAACAGACTGTTTTGCAATGCTAATAGGAGGCTGTGGAGGATTCGATTCTGGTTCCTCTGAATGCTCAGTGGGTAAAGATTAAGCAAGAAGGGCAAGTGGTTTGAGAGTATCAATTAAATTTTCTTAAAAAACAAAATACTAGTCAGCATTAGAATATACAAAGAAATCAGAAAATGAACATCAAGAAAATAAATGGCTCAATTAAAAATGGAGTTTAGAGCTAAACAGTGTTTTCAAAAGATGACCAAGAAACACTTGTGAAATGTTCAACATCGCTAGACATCAGGGAAATGCAAATTAAAAGTAAACTGAGATTTCATCTTATCCCTGTGAAAATGGCCAAGATAGTTAAACAAATGACAGCACAGGTGCTCGGGAGAGGGGAATACTTACTCATTCCTGGTGGGAGTGAAAACTGGCACATTCACTATGGAAATCAGCTCAGCCCTCATCAGAGAATCTTTTCTGTTGCAATAAATGGTAATTAAAACAGATATCTACCACTAGATAGTGTGCAGAGACAGATCCATTTTAGAACATTCAGCTCAAAATGGAATGCCTTGACTGCATCCTTACCTCAGGGTTCAAGAATCTATGTCAGAAGACATGGGAAGACCCTAAGAGCAGGAAGTGGCGGATAACTAAAGAAAAGTGTTTTCCAGACAAAGTAAGACTAACACATATAGACTCTCCAAGACTATGACAGCATGCACAAGACTTACACAAGTTTAAAGCCAACAAAAATCCCAACATGGAGAAGGGGAAGTGAGCACAAAGTCCTACCCCTAATCAAAAAGCTATTTTCAAATTATAGCTGATTACAGAGGAAAAATCAGTTTTCTTCATTCGGTATATCCAGAATAAGCCATATGCACAGAAGTAGTTGATCAGCACAGAATGGAGTCCATGGTTTTATTGTTGGTAACGAATGTAAGGTGTTTTGTTTTGTTTTGTTTTAAGGGAGTGAAAGAACTAGAAGTTTTGCAGATAAGATAAAAAAAGAATATGATCAAAATATAGTGTGGGAAGCAGTCCTGAGCTATTCAGATTTAATGCTTACGGCCCTAAGGTGGTGGCTGCTAAAATTTGAGAACAATTAACTAGAGCCTCCCCCATGAGCTGTCGGTGCTAGAAGATTCTGAGAATACCACAAGATGTTCCTGCCCTAACTGTGGAATGTTCCTGCCAGCGTGAACTCCAGGTGTCCCTACCGGATGACCTCTTTGCTTCCTGCTTCTATTGCCAGGGGTGTCTCTGCCCTTCCCTCCTTCGTTCTTGTGTGAAGGTTATTTCTTCTCTGTAAGCCTTAAAACCCGTTGGCCTCCCCCACATTAAATGAGACCTTGACATAAAGACACCCCGATTGCTTGGTCTCCCTTTCTTTCTCCCCCCTTTTGACCCTCAGGTAGTGCCTCTTCAGGACCCTGGTGAGGACAAAAAAAAAGGGAGATATCTTGTTTTCTCTCTGAAACCTACTGGAGATCTCCTTAGTTCAGGTTAAGATATTTGGATCTCTTTGGGACATCAAGTTCCCTCGTTGTCTGTTGTTTGTCTTTGGTGCACCAAAACCTGTTCATATGTGTGTCAATTTGTGTTGTCCATTGTTTTGTTTGGCTGAATGATTGGTCGTTTTTATGTTTATGTTAAAAAGAAGAAAAATGGTAAAAAAGTGCTGGCATTCCTGTCAGTCCTAGTTTACACAGAGGAGGCTATTTTGAGGTGCCTCACATTCATAAGTAGGAGTAAAACATAGCTAAAAGAAGGAAAGAAAGAAAGAAAAAAGCCATGTACAGCAGTGGACAATGGTGGCACATGCCTTTAATCCCAGCACTTGGGAGGCAGAGCGCAGAGCAGTACATGGCACGCGGGGCACAGGCAATAACAGCGGCTGCCAGAGAGAGCCCGGAACTCTGCGGGCCACGGGCAATTGGCCCTGGCGAACGGCTAGAGGCATAGTGCCAGCGCCTCAAATTTACTTGGCCTTGCTCCGGCTTGGAGGGACCCCGGAACTCTGTGGGCCACGAGTCGGTAGACCCACCAGTGGCAACGTGTTCAACTTTTTCTCTTTAAGGGCCAATAACCTCCAGTTTGGGAAAACTCTGGTTTAACTCTTAAGATTCGTGTAATCACTTTATTCTTGTTTTTAATTAGGCCTTAATGGTATAAGGTTTTACATATCTTGACTATAGAGTTATAAATTAATTGGTTATAATTTAAAAGGTATAGTGTTATTAAGAAAAGGTTAGTTTAAAACTGGTGATTTAGTGTCGGAGCCATCTTAACTAGCTACACGTGGCATGACGCAACCCAGGAAATACAGGCCTCTAAGATGCTTCTAAATTGGTATGGTGTTTTGTGCAAATCTTGGCCTGGAGATTGAAATTATAAGAAATATGAATTAAAATAATTTCTCTTTAATAGGTTACACTGTTATACACTTGAACATAAGAACTGGCAGACGAACCTTGTGCTATATTAAGATAATTTTAGAGGCAGGATTGGGGCGGCGTCGGCGGCGTCGGCGGCAGCTGTAGCTGGTCCAGCTGAAGGGCCATCAGCGGTGGAACCAAGGCGACACAGGGTCCAGTTAGGCCCTGTGCCCATGACCACTGACCTTCGCTGACCAGCCGGGCGGCAAGCAGCTGCGGTTCTGCGGAGCCTTTCACTGCACGGAAGTCACTTCAGAACTCGGCTTCCCACCAGTCAGGAGAGACTCACCTCCATCTTGATTCCGGGCTCCAGAGATCGGACAGACTGAGGTACACAAACATAATCCTAGGCCCAACACCGCAGGGGTCTGAGCCTGACGGGCGTTGGCCTGCACCCAGGCCCTGGGCTGTTCGAGTGGCCATCGGGGCGCCAACCCAGCCAGGAGTTTTTTTTTGCCCTGGCCGGCGCACGCGCCACCATTTTGCCTACAGGACCCAGAGTCCTCGGGAGGGCAGAGACTGCTAACAAGCGTAGCCTGAGGCTAACAAAACGGGGGTCTAGGCCCCAAAAGGCACAGGACTGACCCCAAGAACTGGGCGGCTTGGTGGGCCATCTGTGTGTCAACCCGCCCAGGAGGTTATTAGCACAACAGACTCTCCCGGTGCTTTCGGGGAGCTCGGACACGCACGCCCGCCATCCGGGTCACCTGGTGGACGCAATTAACAGTCATAGCCCTAGGGGAACTTTGCTCGGACCTTGGCCTCCCAGGCTTTTGCCTGGACTCAGGGCCTGGGCGACAAGGCTAACCTAGTGTGCGCCAGCACGGTTGGGGAAATCGGCTGCCCAGCGGAGTGAGCAGAACACAGGGGAGGTCACAGCAGCATACACCTTCGGAGCTCCCTGGGGGTGCACACGGGTTCCATCTGGTCCACAGACACAATCTGGGGCAAGGCCTCAGGCAGAAGCCCTCAGGTCAACTCTCTCTGCTTCAGATCAGCCTGGGCGGCCGCACCACATCTCCAGGTCCCTCAAGAGGCTAGTGGGGGCTTCCGGGCGGCCAGCTGGGAGAAGTCGGTGTGCTCCAATAAATCCTGCGGGCCCCAGCGGGAGCCTTCAGGTGCCTGCTTCGGGATCTGAACAGCCTGGACAGCAGCACCCTGTCTACAGGCAGTGCAGGGTGTAAGCTGTGCACCAGAGGCCAACGGGGAAGGGGCAGCTTGCACTGGTGAGTCCAGCACTGACAAGACCAAGTAACACCAGTGAGAGCTAGATGGCAAAAGGCAAACGCAGGAACGTCACTAACAGAAATCAAGGCAATATGGCAACATCTGAACCCAATTCTCCTCTACCAGCATGTCCTGGATACCCCATCACACCAGTAAAACAAGATTTGGATTTAAAATCACTGGTCATGATGCTGGTACAGGAACACATGAAGGACATACTTAAAGAAATTCAGGAGAAAATGGATCAAAAGTTAGAAGCCCTTGCAAGGGAAACACAAAAATCATTGAAAGAAATCCAGGAGAATACAAAAGCCAACAAGGAGGAAATGCAAAAAACACTCAAAGAAATACAGGAGTACTTTGGTCAACAGGCTGAGGTCATGAAAGACGAAACACAAAAATCTCTTAAAGAAATACAGGAGAACTTTGGTCAACAGGCTGAGGTCATGAAAGAAAAAACACAAAAATCTCTTAAAGAATTACAGGAAAGCACAAACAAGCAAGTGAAGGAGCTAAGCAAAACCATCCAGGATCTAAAATCAGAAGTAGAAACAACTAAGAAAACTCAAAAGGAGACAACTTTGGAGATAGAAAGCCTTGGGAAGAAATCAGGGGACAGAGATGCAAATATCAACAACAGAATACAAGAAATAGAAGAAAGAATCTCAGATGCTGAAGATTCCATAGAAACCATGGACTCAACAGTTAAAGAAAATGCAAAATGCAAAAAGCTTGTAACCCAAAATATCCAGGAAATCCAGGACACAATGAGAAGACCAAACCTAAGGATTATAGGCATAGATGAGAGTGAAGATTTACAACTTAAAGGGCCAGCAAATATCTTCAATAAAATTATGGAAGAAAACTTCCCTAACCTAAAGAGAGAGATGCCCATGAATATACAAGAAGCCTACAGAACTCCAAACAGACTGGACCAGAACAGAACTACTTCCTGTCACATAATAATCAAAACACCAAATGTTCTAAACAAAGAAAGAATATTAAAGGCAGTAAGAGAAAAAGGCCAAGTAACATATAAAGGAAGACCTATCAGAATCACAGCAGACTTTTCACCTGAGACTATGAAGGCTAGAAGGTCCTGGGCAGATCTCATGCAGACTCTAAGAGAACACAAAGTCCAACCAAAACTACTATATCCAGCAAAACTCTCAATCACCATAGATGGAGAAACTAAGATATTTCACGACAAAACCAAGTTTACCCAATATCTATCCACAAACCCAGCCCTAAAAAGGATAATAGGAGGACAACACCAATACAAGGAGGGAAACTTCACCCTGAAAAAACCAAGATAGTAACCTTTCATCAAACCCAAAAGAAGTTAAGCAATCAAATTTAAAAAATAGAGTCAAAAATGATAGGAAGTAACAATCACTATTCCTTAATATCTCTTAACATCAGTGGACTCAATGCCCCAATAAAAAGACACAGACTAACTGACTGGATACGTAAACAGGACCCTACATTTTGCTGCTTACAGGAAACACACCTCAGGGTCAAAGACAAACACTACCTTAGAGTAAAAGGCTGGAAGACAATTTTACAAGCAAATGGTCTCAGGAAACAAGCTGGAGTAGCCATTTTAATATCAGATAAAATTGACTTTCAACCCAAAGTCATCAAAAGAGACTCTGAGGGACACTTCTTGCTGGTCAAAGGAAAAATACAACAAGAAGAACTCTCAATCCTGAACATCTATGCTCCAAATGCAAGGGCACCCTCTTTCATAAAAGAAACTTTATTAAAACTCAAAGCACACATTGCACCTAACACAATAATTGTGGGTGACTTCAACACTGCACTTTCCTCAATGGACCGATCAGGAAAACAGAAACTAAACAAGGACACAATGAAACTAATTGAAGCTTTGGACCAATTAGATTTAACTGATATATATAGAACATTCTATCCTAAAACAAAAGAATATACCTTTTTTTCAGCACCTCATGGTACCCTCTCCAAAATCGACCATATAATTGGTCACAAGACAGACCTCAACAAATATAAGAAGATCGAACTAATCCCATGCCTCCTATCTGATCACTATGGAGTAAAAGTGGTCTTCAATAGCAACAGAAACAATAGAAAACCCACATACACGTGGAAATTGAACAATACTCTACTCAATGATACCTTGGTCAAGGAAGAAATAAAGAAAGAAATTAAAGACTTTTTAGAACACAATGAAAATGAAAACACAACATACCCAAATCTATGGGACACAATGAAAGCAGTGCTAAGAGGAAAACTCATAGCCCTGAGTGCCTCCAAAAAGAAAATGGAGAGAGCATACATTACCAACTTAATGACACACCTGAAAGCCCTAGAACAAAAAGAAGCTATTTCACCCAGGAGGAGTAGAAGGCAGGAAATCATCAAACTCAGGGCCGAAATCAATCAAGTAGAAACAAAGAGAACCATACAAAAAATCAACAAAACCAGGAGCTGGTTCTTTGAGAAAATCAACAAGATAGATAAACCCTTAGCCAGACTGACCAAAGGGCACAGAGTAAGTATCCAAATTAACAAACTTAGAAATGAAAAGGGAGACATAACAACGGAAACTGAGGAAATCCAAAAAATCATCAGATCCTACTACAAGAGCCTGTACTCAACACAACTGGAGAATCTGGAGGAAATGGACAATTTCCTTGACAGATACCAAATACCAAAATTAAATCAGGACCAACTAGACCATCTGAACAGTCCCATAAAGCCTAAAGAAATAGAAGGAGTCATAGAAAGTCTTCCAACCAAAAAAAGCACAGGACCAGATGGTTTCAGTGCAGAATTCTACCAGACCTTCAAAGAAGAGTTAACACCAATACTCTTCAAACTATTCCACAAAATAGAAACAGAAGGAACACTACCCAATTCCTTCTACGAAGCCACAATTACAATGATAACAAAGCCACACAAAGATCCAACAAAGAAAGAGAACTTCAGACCATTTTCCCTTATGAACATCGATGCAAAAATACTCAATAAAATTCTTGCCAACCGAATCCAAGAACACATCAAAACGATCATCCACCATGATCAAGTAGGCTTTATCCCAGGAATGCAGGGTTGGTTCAATATACGGAAATCCATCAATACAATCCACTACATAAACAAACTCAAAGAACAAAACCACATGGTCATTTCATTGGATGCTGAAAAAGCATTTGACAAAATTCAGCATCCTTTCATGCTTAAAGTCTTGGAGAGAACAGGAATTCAAGGCCCATACCTAAACATAGTAAAAGCAATATACAGCAAACCGGTAGCCAGCATCAAACTAAATGGAGAGAAACTTGAAGCAATCCCACTGAAATCAGGGACCAGACAAGGCTGCCCCCTTTCTCCTTATCTTTTCAATATTGTACTTGAGGTACTAGCTCGGGCAATTCGACAACATAAGGAGGTCAAAGGGATACAAATTGGAAAGGAGGAAGTCAAACTATCATTATTTGCAGACGACATGATAGTCTACCTAAGTGACCCAAAAAACTCCACTAGAGAGCTCCTACAGCTGATAAACAACTTCAGCAAAGTGGCAGGTTATAAAATCAACTCAAGCAAATCAGTGGCCTTCCTATACTCAAAGGATAAGCAGGCTGAGAAAGAAATTAGGGAAATGACCCCCTTCACAATAGCCACAAACAGTATAAAGTATCTTGGGGTGACTCTTACCAAACATGTGAAAGATCTGTATGACAAGAACTTCAAGACTCTGAAGAAGGAAATGGAAGAAGACCTCAAAAAATGGGAAAACCTCCCATGCTCATGGATCGGTAGAATCAATATAGTTAAAATGGCCATTTTGCCTAAAGCACTATACAGATTCAATGCAATACCCATCAAAATCCCAACTCAATTCTTCACAGAGTTAGAAAGAGCAATTATCAAATTCATCTGGAACAACAAAAAACCCAGGATAGCTAAAACTATTCTCAGCAACAAAAGAAAATCTGGGGGAATCAGTATCCCTGACCTCAAGCAATACTACAGAGCAATAGTGTTAAAAACTGCATGGTATTGGTACAGTGACAAGCAGGAGGATCAATGGAACAGGACTGAAGATCCAGAAATGAACCCACACACCTATGGCCACTTGATCCTCGACAAAGAGGCTGAAAACATCCAATGGAAAAAAGATAGCCTTTTCAGCAAATGGTGCTGGTTCAACTGGAGGTCAGCATGCAGAAGAATGCGAATTGATCCATCCTTGTCTCCTTGTACTAAGCTCAAATCCAAATGGATCAAGGACCTCCACATAAAGCCAGACACTCTGAAGCTAATAGAAAAGAAACTGGGGAAGACCCTTGAGGACATCGGTACAGGAAGAAAGTTTCTGAACAGAACACCAAAAGCGTATGCTCTAAAGAGCAAGAATTGACAAATGGGACCTCATAAGGTTACAGAGTTTCTGTAAGGCAAAGGACACCATCAAGAGGACAGATCGGCAACCAACAAATTGGGAAAAGATCTTCACCGATCCTACATCAGATAGAGGGCTAATATCCAATATATATAAAGAACTCAAGAAGTTAGACTCCAGAAAACCGAACAACCCTATTAAAAAATGGGGTACAGAGTTAAACAAAGAATTCTCACCTGAAGAACTTCGGATGGCGGAGAAGCATCTTAAAAAATGCTCAACTTCATTAGTCATTAGGGAAATGCAAATCAAAACAACCCTAAGATTTCATCTTACACCAGTCAGAATGGCTAAGATTAAAAATTCAGGAGACAGCAGGTTTTGGAGAGGGTGCGGAGAAAGAGGAACACTCCTCCACTGCTGGTGGGGTTGCAACCACTCTGGAAAGCAGTCTGGCGGTTCCTCCGAAAACTGGGCACCTCACTTCCAGAAGATCCTGCTATTCCACTCCTGGGCATATACCCAGAGGATTCCCCACCATGAAATAAGGATACATGCTCTACTATGTTCATAGCAGCCCTATTTATAATTGCCAGATGCTGGAAAGAACCCAGGTATCCCTCAACAGAAGAGTGGATGCAAAAAATGTGGTATATCTACACAATGGAGTACTATTCAGCCATTAGAAACAATGAATTCATGAAATTCTTAGGCAAATGGATGGAGCTAGAGAACATCATACTAAGTCAGGTAACCCAGACTCAAAAGGTGAATCATGGTATGCACTCACTAATAAGTGGTTATTAACCTAGAAAACTGGAATACCCAAAACATAATCCACACATCAAATGAGATACAAGAAGAAAGCAGGAGTGGTCCCTGGTTCTGGAAAGACTCAGTGAAACAGTATTTGGCAAAACCAGAACGGGGAACTGGGAAGGGGTGGGAGGGAGGACAGGGGAAGAGAAGGGGGCTTACAGGACTTTCGGGGAGTGGGGGGGGGCTAGAAAAGGGGAAATCATTTGAAATGTAAATAAATTATATCGAATAAAAAAAAATAACAATAAAAAAAAAAGATAATTTTAAGTATGATACAGCTATGGCCATTATAGACCTATTGCCATTTTTCCACAAGTTTATAGGCTACAATGGTAGGAGCAAAATTTAACTCTCCAAGATTAAAAAGGAGATCTCAGTGGAAATTTATTTGATATCAAACAGGCTTCTTTGACTACTAAGAAACAAGTAGGATATTTCCGGGAATCCTGGAATAATGTCCTTGCCAAGGACTCAAGGTGGGTCCTTGGGCAACAACAACAACAACAACAACAACAAAAAAGGAATTTACATTTGAATTAATGCAAGGCTTGGGGCTGCCTCAGTGGAAGCTAGTAAGGAATCTTGTGTTTTTGACTTGCAGGCCTCAACTAGGGAGTGTTTGGCTAAAAGAACATTCTTGAAATACTTATCCAGGTGTGGTTTAAAATATAGTTCAAATCTATAAAAGGTCAATAAGGCTATGAAATTTGGCCTGTCTACTCCATACAAAATTATTATAAAAGCATTTGCTTCTAACTTTAAAGAAGCAATAAAGCAATTTCATTAGAAGGTTTTTCCTCAAGTAATGGCTAATAGCCTTATCTTATGTGAGAAAAGATGTTTTGTCTCTGTTTCAATACAAGAAGCTAGGGTCTTAAATTCTTCAGTGTATAATGTTCATGGAATGTTTGTTATAGGCCTTTTATCCTAACTATGGACTTTTACAATTTTTACATAAATGATTTTTAAAGGTTGTTAGGATATATTAATTGGCTTTATCTTATATTAACCTCATCTTAAGCTTGCCCGTGGAAGACCTAAACCTCTGTTTTCAAGGTAAAAAAGTTTGTTCCTCGTTTCAAACAGCAATCAAATTGGTTATTATAAAACATTGATGGTTGATCTATTACATGGCAAGTCTTTTTAAGGCAAAATTAATATTTGTTATCTAAAAGATAAATTGTTAAAAATATGCCTCTATACATATTTTATATTGTTATAGATTTATACATGCATCCTATAAAAATACATCTACTATGGGAGTAAAGCTCATATAATTAGATCACATGTTTATTCTTTTGAGTGCCCCCTTGCTTCAGCACAGATAATTGAATTGGGTGTTGTAGCTGTTCTTTTTAAAATGTTAAAAATCAAACTTTTGATTTATATATATATATATAAAACTCATGGCTTACAATTGCTTGAAATTGTTTCTTTTTTAATGCTACTAATTCTTAATTTTTACAATACAAATGCAACTCAAAAAAATTAATCAAAATATACATATGACCATTGACAGCTTTTCAAGCTTTCTAGTTATAACTGTTTTTACATATGTTATTTTTTATACTGAATGTTCCAAATCAGATTAAGACAAATATTATAACTGATTATTATAGCCAGTCATTTGAGATGTTTTATTAATAATTTAATATTAGTCATATTACTGAGATTCTTCATAATTCGCAGAGGCAAGATATTATGGAACAGACCCATAGAACTTTACAACAATATTTTTATAATAAAAGAAGGGAGAATCACAACTCTATATACCACAAAAATTTAAAAATTTTAATGCCAGGGAACTCTAAGTGTAGAGAAGAGGCATGTTTGTTTTCTTTCTACAGGATGCTGAAGGAACATGCTAGCTGCCAGAGTATGCTGATGCTGAGACTTCTCCCTGGCTTTCCACCTTGCTCCCTAGCCTTTTGGGGCCCCTCCTGGGTCTTTTGTTGCCTTTTGTCATTTGGCCCCTGGGCCTTAAACAGATTAACCAGTTTTGTTAAATCACAGATCGATTCTGCCTTGAAAAGACCAGTTGCAGCCCACTACCATCAGCTGGACATCCGAGACTCAGCCGAAAACCTCTCTTCCACCAACACAGAGGTAGCACCACCCTTGCTTCAGGCACAGAGCCTTTTGGTTCTGTAAGTTGTAGAAACGTCAATGCTAGGGAGGGTGACCTCCGGGCGCCTAATAGTGGCGGGCCTTAAGCTGTGGAGTAGCCAATGACGGGAAATATTGTGGTACCACGAGCCAGATGCACACCGCCTATTGACTGCAGGATGACTCCATGACGGGATTATTGTGAGTCCGCTACCTGGATGCCTGTCACACCCACCAAGGGCCTGATTAAGCCATTGGAGTGGGATGTGATGCCAGGAGTGGGTGCAACTTACATAGCCTAAGGCAGAGGCCCTGCCCTACTAGGATCTAAAAAGGCCTTGTTACTACGGTGATGGACGTGGGGGCAAAACCACATAGCCTAAAACAGGTTCTCCACCAACCCTCTTTCCATAGCCATCCCCCAGGACCATTTGGTCTCTTAAAAAAGAATTAGGGGGGAGATGTGGGAAGCCGTCCTGAGCTATTCAGATTTAATGCTTACTCATGGCCCTAAGGTGGTGGCTGCTAAAATTTGAGAACAATTAACTAGAGCCTCCCCCATGAGCTGTCGGTGCTAGAAGATTCTGTGAATACCACCAGATGTTCCTGCCCTAACCGTGGAATGTTCCTGCTGGCATGAACTCCAGGTGTCCCCACCGGATGACCTCTTCGCTTCCTGCTTCTATCGCCAGTGGTGTCTCTGCCCTTCCCCTCCTTTGTTCTTGTGTGAAGGTTAAGAACCTTCTCTGTAAGCCTTAAAACCCGTTGGCCTCCCCCACATTAAATGAGACCTTGACATAAAGACACCCCGATTGCTTGGTCTCCCTTTCTTTCTCCCCTTTTTTGACCCTCAGGTAGTGCCTCTTCAGGACCCTGGAATAACTGGACCTGCTGGATGGGTCAATATAGTGCATGAAATTTTTCTTAATATATTTATTTTAGTGGCATTTTAATTTAAAAAATTTTTAGTACATTTTAAAGAAAAATATAATTATGTTTACTTCTCTTCTTCCCTTTACCCTCTCTAGCCCCTCTCAAGTCCTCTACCTCAAATTAATTCCAGGTATACCCCTCTCAAATTGATAGCACCATCTTCCCTAATTATTATTGTGTGTGTGTGTGTGTGTGTGTGTGGTTTCAGGGTTGACTACTTCTTTTGGACAAACTGTTAGGAGGCTCATCTGTAGTAGAGCCTAATTCATTGTTTCTTAGCAGTTACCAATTACTTATAGTTCCTTGTTCAGTGGTATGACACCATGAGATTGATCTCTTCTGCATTAGCATACCTATTGATATTGCAATTGTTCATAGCTTGTTTATCCTGCCATTTCTGTTATAACTGTTGCCCAGAAGACTTCCAGATATTCTGGCTCTTAGAATCTTTCAGACCCTACTTCTCTGATGTAGAATAGGATAATGTAAATATATCCATTGGTGCTGGAGGCCCCCACTATTTTTTTGATTTCTGCACCCTGTGTTCAGTTGTGGTTTCCTGTATAATGACCAGTATGGCAAGATAACCATAAAGGCAGTAAGAGGTGCTCATAAGTTGGTTGTAATCAACTGCTGTCTAATTAGACTTAAGGCCCACTCAACAGGAGTGAAACCCTGCCTGGTACTATTTACTTTCTTTCCTTGCAGAAAAGCCCACAGAGGATCTACCTGGGGATGGCACCAAAGAGACACATTTGCACAGTGGATGTTACTACCTTGTGGGTAAAATTTGCCTCTACTGACCCCCAGAATTCAACTATGGAGAAAAATGTGTATATTAACAAAAAAGGTAATATGGAAAACAAATGACTGGGAGAGATGGAAAGGACACAGAATCGGGTCACAAGTTTAGAAAAAAGTGTAATCACATTGTTTCCATAAGAGTATGCTGAGGCTAGGGAACAATTCTGTCATCATTCTAGCTCAGAACTATTATTGGCTGGAACAGGAAGAAATAGAGGCACAGATTCATTTATTGAGCATAGAACTTTCCAAGAACCCTTGCTACAGAATTTCTGTTAGCACAAGGCCCAGAGCAAGCAGCATGGTCACTTCCGAATGCCAGAGAGCTGAAGAGACACAACAGCATCCAATAGGTGTCAATGTTAACAGCAGAGAGACAGACATTGCTGTGGCTCTACCTCATCATCAGCATCTTCCACAGAGGAAGGAGGCGTAGAGATCAAATTTACATTGTGTCTAATGAGTAGATGGTGTGCAGGAACAGGGTGGATTAGAACTATGGAAATCAGTTAACAGCCAGTCTTGAGGAAAGAGGAGACATTAGAGGACACCGAGAAAGAAATATCTATAAGATGTCAGGAGATTATTTTCTAAGACATGGTCTGTAGATGTGAGTGATCAGGGGATACAGGCACTCTGAAGAAAAAAAGGTTAAGGATAGTGATGAAGTAATGTTAGTAGTACATACTAATCTTACAAAACAATATGTTTTGTTAAAATACAGTTGTACAAATATTCTGATCATGCTTACCATCCATCATCTACAGTTACCCTTGCTCCTTTTCTTGATAGTTCCCAGGCTACTGGCCAGCAGACCTCTTTAAAACTTCCATATCTAGGTTTTTAAATGTCTACCCCACTTATTTTCTTCCCCTCCTTTGAAATATATTATAACCTTCTTATGGTCCCCTTTCCAGTTTCATAACTCGCCCCCTTTATATATATGTGTTAAATCTAGGTTTCCTATGTGAGAGAAAACTAGAGTCATTTGTGTAAGTTTCTTGACTAGTGTTATCTGTAATTATTTGACTCAACATAATGATTTTAAGTTCTCTCCATTTTTCTTGTAAATGTCATAACATCATTTGCCTTTAGTGGTGAGTAAAAATCTGAGTGGATGCAGCACATTTTCAGTTTTTGTATTTTTAAAATGTAATATGTTTATTTCAGCTTTATCATTCTCCCTTCCTTTTATTCCCCCTAACTCTTCTGTATTCTCCTAAGTCCCTATCAAATTCATGACTTCTTTATTTATTATTTATATTATATATGTGAATAAATATGTAAGTACAATCTTCTGAGATTTAAGGGCTTCTTATATGTATATAGTTTTTAGGCCTGACAACTTAGTATTTGAGAACCAATTAAGGCGTTCTTCATGGGAAAACTGAGTCTCATTCTCTTCAGTCTGTGGCTCCTCATCTATGACTCAGTTGTGAGGATTAGTTTATGCACCATATTTTCTTTACCCATTAATAAATCAATAGGCATGTAGTCTAGTAATATTTCTCATCTGTAATGAATAGCAAAACAACAAATGTGGATGTGCCTTTGTGGTGAGGCTTAGGGTCCTTTGACTATTTACCCAGGAGTGATAATTGAGTCATTGGATAATTCTGTTTCTAATGTTTTGGAAACTTCTAATTGATTTCTACAGCGATTGTACAACACACACACACACACACAAACACACACACACACACACACACACACACACACACACACACACACACCTTTCCTCTATATCCTTTTCTACTTTTGGTTTCTCAATGATAGCATTCAAACAAGGGTAAGATGGATCTCAAAGCAGTTTCAACTTTCTGATGGCTAAGCATGTTAAAATATTTCAGGTATTTATTGGCCATTTATAGTTCTCCTTCTGAAAACTCTGAATTTAGTTCACTAGCTTATTCATTGATTGAAATATATTGGGATTTAGCATTTCTGGTTCTTTATATAGTCTAGATATCAACTATATCTGCTATACAGTTTACAAATATGCTTATCTCCATTCTGAAGGCTATCTCTTCAGTCTGAAAGGTGTTTTCTTTGGTGTGCAGAGCCTTTTAATTTTATGCAGTCCCACAGTTCCATGGTAGCTACTGCTGACTGCCCCTTGCCCCCAGCAGTACAGGGGAATGAATTGCTGTTGTGAGTGCCTTCTAACCTAAGCTACTACCAGCTTGCTGTGTGCAGCTGTGCTCTCCTTGCAAAAGGATCATCCAGTTGTGCTTGCTGACTGTTTATGTTCGAGAGGGGCATCTTAAGGTGCCCACATAAGTATCCAGCCTCTCTCTCCCACCTGTTATATACAGCTCTGCCTTAATTGAATATGTTGTCTCTAAGGGGCTAGAGAATATAGATGATGAAGGAGGAGGAGGAAGAGGAGGAGGGGCAGGAGGAGGAGAAACTCATCTAAGCAGCTACAGTGCAGTTCTCCTCCCTACTGTTTAAGGCATTCCAGATGTGACCCATTGTGAGTTGAGGAGTATAGCAATCCCTTTTAAATATCTTCCCTGACCCATGACCTGTGCTCTGCACGATTGCGTGTGGTGGCCATTGGCTGGGCAGCTTGATTAAATCTGGAATTAACTAAGACTTAAAAATGGCTGGGATATCTGCATCTTCCCAGGGTATGGCTTGTTTTTGTGTGCATTTTGGATGTTCTGCATTTTTGTTGTTGTTGTTTGGTTGTCCCCCCCCCCCGCCCCAGGAATAGTCTATTCTTTTATTATCCCAACTCTTGTGTTTTACTTAGTTGCGTGGAGTCAACTTCCCATATACAGTTACCAGAACTCATCTGTTCCTTGCTTGTCACACAAGTCTTTTTTGACTATATTGCACTAAAATGAAGCACAGTATTTCTAAATTGTTTTGAGAGATGAATTGCTCCTGGGGAAACCAAATCTCTCTTTTATAGGCTCTTGGTCTCATTGACGAAAGAACTTAAAAACAGACTCAGAAGGAAGCACAATGACCATTTTATTAGAGTTTGTAAGAAAAAGAACAAGGCAGCAAACCAAAAAAGAAATCTCAGAGAAGACAAAATAACTGAGGGGAATGAGAGTCATACCTTTTAAGTAATGGTCCAGGAAAGCTGTCAGGTTCATCAATGGAGGTCAACAAGCAGAAGAAGGAACTGGGGGGATGCGTTTCAGAGAAACAGTGAGAATTCAAAGAAGAGATGAAAAGAGAAAAGGGAAAGTTACACATTTTGGTGTCAGAACTCAGAAAGTGGGCAGGCTGAGCAGAACACCAGCCTCCACTTTGGTGCAAGATCTGTAAACAGCTGCATCTGGAAGGAGTTCTGGGAAGAATAAGAGTGTCATTGAAGTGAGGTGATAATTATTCCTCCCATCTTTTTATCATGTCTTTGGTGAATCAGCCTTCTTGAGGTATACTCTTCTGGCCAGGTGCTTGACATACCCAGCTGGATTAACTTTTAAGGGAGGAGACAATAATATGCAAAGTTCTAATATTTGGAGCCAATTAGACTGTTGCCACTGACCACCCCAGCGGAGTATGGGTCCCTGGGATGAGGTCCCTCACAGTCCATGTGGGTAGGATTATGTGGTGATAAACAGAAACAAGTACAGAGGCAGTTTGAATCTGAGTGTATTTTGCAGTTCTCAAGCAGGGGATTTTATATATTAAACCAAACATGACGACTCTTAGAAACTGTGTCCAGTGAAACAATCACTAATACCACCAAAAATCATTTGGCACAGTAAAATACAAAAATCATCTGAGCATTACAACTCTAAAACTACATATTCAGTAAATCACAAACAGAACAGGTAGCATCATTATTAACAATATAAATCATCAAAATTCAACAATTCTAAAAGGATGTACTTAATAAGGCGGTCATCCAAGGCTAGTGCCATATTCCCAAGAACAGGTTAATAAGTCTTTATGGTCAGTGCTCTTAACCCCTGAGCTAACTTTTTAACCCCATATGGTTAATTATTATTTAACTTTTAATGCCTGTTTTTTTTATAAATCTTCAATGAATAAATTTAAACTATTTTAATTCTTTCTAATTAAGGCTTTCTTTACCATATATGAAAACCCACCTCCGATGACACATGTGTAGCCATATAAAATTTTATTGTTGGGAAAGTTTTAATCTATCATAATAATTTTGCAAATGATTTGAAAAGTAAAGTGTTGGTTTCCCTGGAGATAAGGTCATGTTTGTGACCCCATCTTTAGGGATGGTTTTGTACCCATTATTCTTGCTTAAGATCATGGTCTAGGCTACCAGGAACTTGTAACTAAGTAGAGGAATGAAAGAGAACAAAACAGAAAAATTGCCATGAGAGAGAACCATGGCTCAACATGTTTTCTCTGCTAGAGAGTTCCACAACCTGTTACAGGAGACCTCCTTCCTTTGAAGTCTAATGCCTCAGTCTGTGGAACTTGGTCACACAGATTATGCTGGGGTCAATGTGACATCTCTCCCTTCTTTATTTTTTGATTGAAGCTTGTAAATTTTTCTTTTGGCTGTAGAGATGGAGGAGAAAATTAGTTGGAAGATGACTAGAAAAATAAGGAGAAGAATTATTCCTGTAGCCACTGTGACAACAATGATCCAATGTAGCCAACTAACATGGTTTAAAGAACGTAAATCAAGGCTAATAGACTGAGGCAAATCCTCTGTCTGTAGACTCAACATGTGCTTTGCTCATAGCAGAGATTTGAGCTTATAACTGAGCCATGTTGTAAGTGATATCAGTGTCTTCCCAAGTTCCCAACAAATGATTTTTAGCAATATTCTAATTATGACATTCATTATAAGGTAATGGCATTATAAATATGTATTGAAAGCTGGCATGGCACTTGGTAGAAAGTTGAACCTTGATATTTTCTATCTCTTGTCCTAATGTCAAAACTACATCCTCTAAAGCATCAAGTTTTACTTCTAAATTTTTATCTATAATTCATTGTCTTGTAAGTATTAAAGAGACATTTGAATCTAAATCTGTTTATACCTGAGACTATTGTAAATGTTGAAACTGAGGTAAGTAAGGTAAGGCTGGCTATTAAAGCACTAATGTCAAAAACTAAAGCTGTAGCAAAATGTTTTGGTCTAATTAGCTCATTAACTCTTTAAAGCATTTGTAAAGCTATATTATCAAACCAAACATCGCCTTTTAAATCTACAGGAAGCATAACATAACATAAGAAGGTCTTTGTAATAGCAAAATGACTAAATAATTTTTAATTGAAATAGGATCAACACAGTTAGCTAGAATACATTTGGAACAGCTGACCTGAGAAGATCATTGTACTTTAGTAATTTTTAAATCTGAGGACTGTCTATTGAGTATACCATAAGGATAGTTTAGGCAAGATCTAATTGCCAAAGGAGTGCTTTAAGATACCTTAGGCTTTTTGAGAAGGACCATGTTAGTTGCAGCAAAAAAGTCTAAATAATCCTGGAAAAACATTAGAAATATTATGTGAAGGAGAGAGAACAATCTTCTTTATTTTCTATATTACTTCTTTCACCTTCTTTTACTTTTTTCTCTTTTGGGTTCTCAATAGAGGATTTTTGGTGGAAAGGTCGAATAAGTCTGTCTGGGATCTAGATTGGGGTTTTTGCATTCTGTGGAAAGACATATGTATATCCTTTTCCCGAGGTGATTAATACATCTGGCCTTTTCCAGGCGCCTGTTAAAAGATCCTTCCACATCATGAAAGGATCTTTCTCGTCTATTGCATAGGAGCCCAATGGTTTTGCATAGGAGCAAAACCTTTATCATCTGTATTAAGGTGATTATTGGCAAATGAAGCATGGCTTAATTGAGGCGAATAGTAATGGCCACTAGATTTTCATCTGTGAGGTTGTACCTTAAGAGTTTGATGAGTCCGTTCTATAATAGCCTGACCCTGAGGATTATATGGAATTGTCCTAATGGATCTTAAGGCTTAATCTACAATTCTATAAAAAAGAGTGGGATTATTTTCTTATACCTTGGGGGGAGAACCTTTCATTGATATTTTTGAAATGATCTAATCACCCTTCAAACTGAGCCTCATGATCATGGTAAGGGGAGGGAATGAATGGGCTTTGCAGTGGGAGCAACATTCAGAGAGCTATACCATCCTGCCTGAGATGGTGTAACCTGGACAAAGAATGAGATTCTTCCTTCAAATCTCAAGTGGAACTGTATCTGGAGAGAGAGGGCTGCTAACACTACATGGGGGGAGGGGGGAGGGGGAGAGTGGCAGGAAATTCCATACCTGTGAGTTGGCCTCACTTAGCTCATGGAACTCTTGATGCTGGCACAGAGACAGACATTACATAGACTATAAAGTTATCTTGTAGGTGGGAAGGCAGAAGGGATGAGGGGGAAGAGCTTGCTTTCCTCACCATAGCAGAGGCCTGTCAGTACTTTGCCTCAAGGGACAGACTGTAGGAATCATGGCATGGTTTTCCTTGGCTTACGGATCTGTGCTAAGGTGTTGTAATTTCCATACTCTAATAGCTTTAATTTTGGATCTGAGCCAGGTCCATTTTGGTTAGCATGCCTGACAAGTGTATCAGTGCATGTGTGTAGAGCTATGTGGGTGGGTCTCAGTTTTTACAGTAAAATATCAGACAACTAATTGTTAACAAAATCCGAGGATTTCCACAGCGAAGATGAAATTCAGGCCCTAGTGAGCAAGTTAGAAGAGGCGGTACTAAAAAGAGAACAAAGAGATTCAAAAGTAGTATTCCAGCTTCTAAATGGGAATTATATTGATTTTGGGTCTGTAAGGCTCGTGCATACTGCTCTACTATACTATTCACTACCTCTGCAGTCTGCACTCGAGACGCCATGGCAACTGCAGCAGTAGCAGCGGCTGCTGCAGATATAGTAATGGCTGTAATAATGGCAGCAGTAATACCAAAATCTCTCTTGACATGGAACAATTGTCCTACGGGAAAAGTGTCTGGGTCTCCTATAACTGGAATGGGCACAAACATGGGTAGATGAACTACCAAGGCAGTATCGTTGCCGCCATCCCAACATTCTGATAGCATTGTGTGTGGGTACTGTTACAAGCTAGGTTATCACTAGACACATCGGTACTAATAAGGAAGAAAAAGGGTGGTTTGAGACAAACCGGGGCAGAGGAATAATTCATGTTTTGCAAAAGTGAGTTTATGGATATATAAGAAGTCTGACTGCCCTTCTGTTAACGTTTCTAACAGCAGATATAAAGGAAAAATTCTTGTGGTAAAAGCATTTTTGCAATTTGACAAGATCTAATCGTACCATGGCCATGTATTCTGCGCTCCTGTTTGTTATGTAGTGAGCCACCCTTTGTTCTTCTCTGTTACAAGATGGCGCTGGCCACATGCTGCTCCCTGGTAGTAAATCACTGGAACACATGCGCAGAGTGCTGCATTCCTTTTTTTTTTAATTTTTTTTTATTCGATATAATTTATTTACATTTCAAATGATTTCCCCTTTTCTAGTCCCCCCCCCCTCCCCAAAAGTCCCGTAAGCCCCCTTCTCTTCCCCTGTCCTCCCTCCCACCCCTTCCCACTTCCCCGTTCTGGTTTTGCCGAATACTGTTTCACTGAGTCTTTCCAGAACCAGGGGCCACTCCTCCTTTCTTCTTGTATCTCATTTGGTGTGTGGATTATGTTTTGGGTATTCCAGTTTTCTAGGTTAATATCCACTTATTAGTGAGTGCATACCATGATTCACCTTTTGAGTCTGGGTTACCTCACTTAATATGATGTTCTCTAGCTCCATCCATTTGCCTAAGAATTTCATGAATTCATTGTTTCTAATGGCTGAATAGTACTCCATTGTGTAGATATACCACATTTTTTGCATCCACTCTTCTGTTGAGGGATACCTGGGTTCTTTCCAGCATCTGGCAATTATAAATAGGGCTGCTATGAACATAGTTGAGCATGTATCCTTATTACATGGTGGGGAATCCTCTGGATATATTCCCAGGAGTGGTATAGCAGGATCTTCTGGAAGTGAGGTGCCCAGTTTTCGGAGGAACCGCCAGACTGATTTCCAGAGTGGTTGTACCAATTTGCAACCCCACCAGCAGTGGAGGAGTGTTCCTCTTTCTCCACACCCTCTCCAACACCTGCTGTCTCCTGAATTTTTAATCTTAGCCATTCTGACTGGTGTAAGATGAAATCTTAGGGTTGTTTTGATTTGCATTTCCCTAATGACTAATGAAGTTGAGCATTTTTTAAGATGCTTCTCCGCCAAAATAGAAGGAGTCATAGAAAGTCTTCCAACCAAAAAAAGCACAGGACCAGATGGCTTCAGTGCAGAATTCTACCAGACCTTCAAAGAAGAGTTAACACCAATACTCTTCAAACTATTCCACAAAATAGAAACAGAAGGAACACTACCCAATTCCTTCTACGAAGCCACAATTACGCTGATACCAAAGCCACAAAAAGATCCAACAAAGAAAGAGAACTTCAGACCAATTTCCCTTATGAACATCGATGCAAAAATACTCAATAAAATTCTTGCCAACCGAATCCAAGAACACATCAAAACGATCATCCACCATGATCAAGAAGGCTTTATGCCGGGAATGCAGGGTTGGTTCAATATACGGAAATCCATCAATACAATCCACTACATAAACAAACTCAAAGAACAAAACCACATGGTCATTTCATTGGATGCTGAAAAAGCATTTGACAAAATTCAGCATCCTTTCATGCTTAAAGTCTTGGAGAGAACAGGAATTCAAGGCCCATACCTAAACATAGTAAAAGCAATATACAGCAAACCGAGTGCTGCATTCCTTATCTCACTTACATGCTAATGAAGAACTCACTGAGTTCACCTATGAAAAAGGCTGGTTATCTCCCTGGGCAAATGAGGCTAGCTAGGGTACTTAAGGGGAGGCTGGGAGAGAGCCCGGGGCCACCAATAGAAGTATTAAGTTCAAGTCAAGGTTTCCTGAATAAAACCATTTTAAGGAAGAAACTCCTTGTGTCGCATAATCTTTGCTGGCGAAGGTGGACGTGACATAATGAGTTTCTTCCTTAAAATGGTTTTATTCAGGAAACCTTGACTTGAACTTAATACTTCTATTGGCGGCCCGCCAGCCTGACCTTAAGTACCCTAGCTAGCCTCATTTGCCCAGGGAGATAACCAGCCGCATTCTCAAGGTGAACTCAGTGAGTTCTTCATTAGCATGTAAGTGAGATAAGGAATGCAGCACACTGCGCATGTGTTCCAGTGATTTACTACCAGGGAGCAGCATGTGGCCAGCGCCATCTTGTAACAGAGAAGAACAAAGGGTGGCTCACTACAGCTAAACCTCCATTCTCCAGTCTACTTTTGGATTTTACAAAACTGATCTTTTGGTTTTCTTGGGTCTAGCTGTCAATCTAACTCTTCTCAACTCAAAAGCTCACCTATTGGTAGCAAAGACCCTAATATTATTCACTAAAAGCATTTCCAGTGGTGACTCCAGAAATTCCAGCTAATAATTTGATTCAAGAAGAAGCTATTGTCACTCCAAATTATCTTACCTTGGATATTCATATAAATAATTATGTCTATGGCCTTTTGTGCCTAGTTTAATTTTATTTTATAACCAATTTTCAAGTATATTGATTTAATTACTTATTTTATGAACATATTTCAATGTAATAAACAAAAGTAATTTATCCATCAAAATATCTGTTGAGTTATTTTACTTCATCATTAGTTAGATATCAATATGATTGGTTATTCATTTTAATATAAAATTTACATGTACTAAAAATATATACTTACTGAGTCAAAAAATGTATACATGTGGCTATGTCAGTCTATCAAGATGTGAACTGTAAGTGTTGCCCCTAAGAGTTCCCTTATAGTTTATTCTGGTCAGTAGTTCCTGTGGAGGGACAAGATTTTTCCACTGTAGATATTCTTAGCATTTACCTGTGTTACTCAAAGGTATTTCTGGCTTATTGGAATTCTATAGCTTGTTCCTTTTGACATGTTTTCTGATGGCATTAAACTATTCCTACCTTGTGTCTGATACTTTTAACTTGACATTCTTTAGTTGTTTCCTCCTCTTCTGCCTCCTCCCATCTTCCTTCCCCTGAGTTCATTTAAACATTTTAGTCTCATTTTGCTATGTTGTGCTCAATTCCTTTCCCTATGTAATTAAAGGCACATTTTTCTAATATATCTAAGTCTAATCTATATCTAACTATGTCCTCTAATTGGAGACAAGAATAGAGGTACCCCAAAGTCCCTACTTTTCCTCTTAAAGCCATTTTCTATCTGCCCTGTCATCACATTTCTATATATACATAAAATCAGGAGAGACTCTTTTTCTTGCTGAAACATAACCACATATTCAAGAAATTGTATAAAAAACTGTTTCAAGTTAAGTATTCTGAGTTTCTAAATGTTAAAATATTTCTATCTTGAATTCAATCTTTTTCTGTGATTGGAATGCTTGGGTCAAAGTGACTTTCTCTTGAAGCTTTGAATTTCTTTTTTACACAGACTCTGTTGTTTTTAATTAGATTTATATAAATGGATTACGAATCATTTGTGGCTAGATTGCTTTTCTACATAAGCTTGTGGGATTTCACCCTTCCCTGTAATTTTCTGGACTCTGAAATGTCAGTATGTGGAGTGAGTTTTCAGTTTGGTTTTAGTGGGGACTTCTAGTCCCAGGATTCTGCCTTTGTCAGTGTAGGGTAATATTTCCTTTCATTTCCTTAAATAGCATCTCCTCTCTACTTGGCTCATTCTTTTCTTTCAGAAACTCCTTTGTGGTGACTCTTTGAATTCTGAATGTATGCTACAAAAGCTTTACAATTCCCTATTTTTAAAGATTGGTTTTATTTTCAATCGTGTGTGTGTGTGTGTGTGTGTGTGTGTACATGTATGTTAGGTAGGGCTATCTACTTATATGGGCACAGATACACAAGCAGTACAGAAGAAGGCAATAGATCTATTGGAACTGGAGTTACAAGTAGTTGTGAGCTGCCTTATATGAGAACTGGGGGCCTAGCTTTCAGCAGGAGCAGGGCACATTAGTAATTGCTGGGGGCATCTCTCTAAACTCTCCCCTTTTGACTCTTTGTTGCTGTTGTTCTTAGCATTGAAGAAGGGATTATCTAACATGTCTAAATTACAAACTCAGTCTTTACTATTGATGCAGTACTTTCCAAACCATTTCTTGAATTTTTTACTTCAATGACTAATTTTTATTTTATTTTATTTTCATTACCTGAATTAGAATTTGCTATCCTAAATTGAAGGTTATTTCTTAAACTTGACGTGGGAGTTAAGAATCTACACTGTAATTTCCTTTCTCAATTTGTCTTGTTTCACCTACTTTGGGTTCTTTAATTCCTGGTACTTTTTATGTGGGCTTTCTTTAAACTTTTCATTTTACCCGCTCAATTTCCTCTTACACTGTAGATTTTGTCTTGTCTGTTTTGCAGCAAAATTATGAGCCAAAATTTTCAGAGAGCATGGGGCAGGAGGAACACAGTGTGGGGAGTACAGTGTGTTGGCCTGACCTTGGCCTGACCTTGGCCTGACCTTGGCCTGACCTTGGGCTACTAAGCATTCCTCCCAGGAATCATCACATGCTTGTAAGTTTCTATTGTGATGACCACTTCCTTCATGTAGGTAATGGGCAAGGAAGTGCAACTTGGCTGCTAGCCTTAACTGAGAATATCTACCTTTGTCGCTCCTATCTTTCATTCTTCAGATATAGTTTGTCACAGATCTTACATCTTAATAGATAATTTGGATTGTGGCACTTAAAAATAGGTAATGGATACAGAATACCGAGCACACAATCCACAGAATTCAAAGAGATTAACAAACCGAGGAGGAGCCCAAGTGAGGACGCCTCAGTCCTACTTAGGAGAAAGAAGAAAGCAATCATAGGATGGGGGAGGGAGGGACCTCGGTGGGAGAGGAAAGAGGGAGGGGGAGAAGGGAACATGATCTGGTATTGGGTGTAGAGAACAGGACTGAAGCCCTGAGGGCCAGCAGAAAGAATGGAAACAGGCAACCTTGGGAGGTAGGAGGTAGGGGAAACCTTCTAAGAATGTACCAGATTGGGAGGTGAGAGACTCTCAGGACTCAAAGGGAGGGACCCTAGATGAAATGACCTAAAGTGAGGAGAAAGAACTTGTAGAACATGCCTCCAGTAGAAAGACAGGGCATTGAGAGGAGAGATGGACTGGCTATCCCACAGTCAAAAACTCTGACCCATAATCATTCCCGTCTGAAAGAACTGCAGGGACAAAATTGGAGAAGAGCCTGAAGAAAAGGAGGTCCAGTGAAAGGCCCAAAGTTTGATCCAACTCAAGTGAAAGCCCCAAGGCCTGACACTGTTACTGATGAGCTCACAAAAAGGGCCTTAGCATGACTGCCCTACAAAGGGCCCAACAAGCAGCTGAGTCAGATGCAGATATTTACACCCAACCAATGGAGAGAAACTGCTCATCCCTGTGGTTGAATTAGGGAAAAGCTGGAAGAAGCTGAGGAGGAGGGTGACCCTGTAGGAGGACCGACAGTCTCAGTTAACCTGGAACCCCAATATCTCTCAGACACTGGGCCACCAACCAGGCAGCATACACCAGCTGATATGAGGCCCCCAACACATATACAGCAAAGGACTTCCGGGTCTCAACTCAGTCAGAGAAGATGCACCTAATCCTCAAGAGACTTGAGGCCCCAGGGAGTAAGGAGGTGTGATGGGATAGGGGTGGGGGTAGGGGAGTAGGGACAACCTGGTGGAGACGGGAGGATGAGGTATGGGATGTGAAACAGTCAGGGGGTGCACCAGGAGGGGGATTAAGTCTAGATGGTAAAAAATGATTAAATAATAACAAAAAAGGTAAAAGAGCTATAGAGAAAGGTTAACTGGGAGACAGGTACTGTGAAAGAACTGATGAGTATAATGAGAGAACTTGAGAGGGGAAGTGGGAGGGGATAATACAGGGGGCCAAGGAGATATAACACTAAGAACGTTTAAAATGTCAAAGGGAAACCTTATTTATAAGCTTCTAAATAATATACATTGTGTTTTTATGTATGTGTAAACCAATATAATGTCTAATTGTATTCTAAATACTTATCCTTATACCCACTGTTAAATGTAGGTCTCACCCTATATTAAAGGAGATTCTCTTTGCAACATCGGGAGACTATTGCATAGATATATAACTTGTCAAAATGCAGAGAATAACTGATACACCCATAGTGTGACCCCCCTATACCTAAAGTTTGGAAAAATGCATGGAGGAGGGGTGGAAAGATTTTAAGTATCAAAGGCTCAGTAGACATGACAGGCAAAATACTAGTGAATTTCCCTCAGTATGCTTGCCTGAACATGGCCAATGTAATGACACCAGCTGACATGCCAATGTGGACAGGGAGAGTTTCACAAAGTCCCACCCTTAGATAAAGACTATTAGTTGTCAGTAGCTGCTGAAAGAGGGATAATCACTTTTTTCCAGGGAGGAGGTCCTGTATACACTGGCAATCCCAAGAGATCAGCCCTGGACACATTGGACACATATACATGTGAGCATATATGTAGATATAGATGTAGATGCATATTTATATGTGTGTGTGATATCATGTATATATAATTGTGTATGTGTAGAGGAATTTTGATCCAGCAACATGGTTGCTCTGGCAAGGGGTCACATCCAAGACCTTCTTGGTCTGTGTGATCTGGCTGGAATATAGACATTTTCTTAGTATAAAACTTTAATCCTAAACAATGAAGGTTAAGTTGGTTTATAGAAGGAAGCAACTATGTTTGAATGGGACCTCTAATTGAGGGCAGACAAAGTGATAAAATGGAGAAAGATTTGATGAGTTAGACATAAGATATGCCCAACTCTTCTGAGAACAGACAAGAAAGTGGATACAAGAGTGTTAAGAGAGTGTAGCAAGAGAGAGAAAAAGTGGCATCTTGTGGTATGTTTGTATGGTAGTTTCAAGATAGTTTTACAGAGACAGATAACAGAGAAACAATCTAGACACAGGTGAAGACAGAATGAGCCAGAGAATGAGAAGGAGCCAGAAGATTAGAATATATTGCGAAAGTTAGTATGGGGCCAGGCAGAGCAATTCAGTTAGAGACCCAGAGAAGCCAGATTGTATCAGTCAGTTTGGAGAGGAGTTTTCAGTCATAACAGCTGAGTTGAACCAACCATCTGGAGTTCAGGAAGAACTAGAAGGATATACTTATTCATCAGCAAGCCTCTGAGACGACAATTACATTTGACACCGAATGTGACTGTAAAGAAAGAAAGCCCACAAATGTTACAGAAAACAGAGGTTGTCTGACAGGACAGGAGACACATGAGGGAAAGCTACAGAAGAGAGATTTACTTAGGATCATCTCCAAAGGAAGCGTTAGCTCGTCCAGTTCAGCTGGATGCCCAGAGAGCCTTGGGAGACTCTGGAGCTTCAGGAGATTTGAGACCAGAGCGTGGAATGATACAGGAGCCTCTAAGACACCGAATCACAATAATCTATCCCCAAAGATAATGTTAATTATATAGACAGACATTTCCTGCATTAAAAATGGGAAACTCCATTTCACATCCCTTAAGAGCAAGGGTAGGAGTTGAGGGAATAGAAATGTTACTTGAAAAAGTGTTGCAGTGTTTATTCCAACTGTGACCACTGTAGTAAATCTCTCCCTACTTTCAATGGCAATCTTCATATATTTCCTCTCAAAAAAGGTTGAAAAGATTAACGTACAACAAGAAGATACAGCTGTACAAACAAGAAAATTAACTATAATTGTACGAAGGCCTGAGAGACAAAAGACAGAAGACGTAAAAAACAGGAAGTGTTTGTGAACCTAGGGTATCTACTGAAATTTAAGGATCAAGATACACAGCCCATTGGACATATGCTGCCACCTCTTAATGAATTAAGGAAAGGTGACTCCCCCCCCCCCCCCCCCCGCTGGCTTTCCCAGTTATCTAGGAACAAATGCCAGAAAATAGTGAAAATTCAGCAGTAATCCTCTGAGAAGACAATTATATCTGGTAAATAAAAGATACATTTACCGGTACATATACATAGATATAATGAAGTTGGTAGGAAGAGATGACATGAGAAGTCAGGAGGAGAAATAGAGGAAATGACTGCCATAGATATATTATTCATATGTGAATTTCCCAAAAAAATAAAATTAGTAAAAATAAATAGTTAAATTTTTTATGACTTGTGTGTCTGTTAGAAAACTAGAAGCTACTTTTTCGGAGCAATGGCACGGAGAGAGGAAGCCATTTTCTTGTTTTCGGTGCAGGTGAGAGTTTATTCACATGCAATGTGTCAGCACAGATTTCAGGCAGACAGTTTAACTCTTTTTGTCACAGTATTTCTTGCTTCTGACACTGAATAATGTCAGAAGTTAGCTGCAGATTTGAAGTCAAGCACAACCAAGTGGCTAGAAACTCATAGGAAACCAGGGCCTTTAGAAAGCAGAGATCTAATGTTGGCTCCACATTAAGTCCAGATGATTTATGTTTATGGTCCACATACCTTTTGTTTTCTCAACAAGAGCTAGATGGATTGCATTGCAAACAAAAGCCCTTGTGATGTGTCATCCCCATTCCTTCTTTGTCCTTCCAATACCTGGCTGAAATCCTGACCACCTGACCACCATATTTTGGTTGAATACACTGAGGCTCATCAGAGTGATGGAAGGAAGGTTGCGCAAGAGCACGATTCAGGAAGTAGAAGACCCTCATGGGTCTTAGGTACCTACGAAGTAAACCATCTGTGGAAGTAAACCATCTGTGAAACGTTAGACATGTATCTTCCTAACCTCCAATTAAACCAACACTCAGTCAATTAGCAGACATTTACTTGAAAGATAAAAATCAAGTCTCTTCATTTTTAGAATAAGATAAGAGAGAGAAAACAGTTAATGTAAATGAACGAAGCCAAGTGTGATTCACACAGACAGTTTTAGACTATTGCTGTTAGTGGATTCTAGTAAATAACCTTATATTAAATACTCCATGATGAAATTTCTCTAATGTGTCATTTTAAATAAATGGAAATGTCTTTATTTTTGACTTCCTGTGGAAAAATGGTTTGATTTTCCTGATAAATTAGCCCAGTCTTTCCTTCATTACCAGTCTCTGGTGTCAAAGGAAAACATTATGAAAGAATCTCAGTTTAACTGAGTTTCCACTGCCCTCCCACTGAGACAGATAACACTTCCATTTAGAAATACTAAACAAACCCATTAGACCACTCCCAACACTGGTGGTAATGGAGTTATTACAAATTTGAATAAGTACATCTTCTCAGGTATGTTTAAAGTCCTAAGTTTTGTGTGAGTATCAAATATATTGTTATTACACACTGATTTTTGGCTCAGTCCAATATACAACTTAACATTTAGGCTACTAAATTGCAAATATTTTGCTAACATGTCATCTTATGGGTTTTTGGGTCTCTGCTTCATGACTTATTTCAGCAAACATTTGATTATATGTTATGTGAAGATGCTGTGTTCAGAGTAGAGACACATATGTGAACAAGATAGAAGTCCTTTCTTAAATTTTTTCTTTTCAGAAGACAGCTGGCTACTATACTTAGCAAATCAAAATTAAATCAGACTTAAATTCAGAGAAATATATTTTAGAATCAGCTTGTCTATATATTTGAACACTCTAAAACCTTTTACTTTTCCTTAAAAATCTCAAACTGAAAATTAACCAAAAGTCCTGTAGCTTTTTTTCTGCCAACCTTAGCAGAGAGGCAGGAAAAAGAGGGTGATATACCTACCACAGCAACTGGTAACATGTGGCTCCTGTTGACTAGGAACTCTACTTTCTAGATTTTATAAAAAATGACAGACACCTTTCTGCAAAATGACAAGAGCAGGAAGCAACAAATGGTTTTCCAGGAGAGCAGGCAACATACTATTGATGGACTCACAATCTTCAGGGAGGTCCTGTAGTCACACCAAGATCATTGAACCCAGCTTAAAGCCAGATCCAAAATGACCACCATGGTAGACACACATGATTTACTATTCTAAGATTATAAACGAATCTAAATAGTTTCCAGAGGGCCAGAAATCTCAGAACCTTTGGGAGATTGTGTTCAGAAAAGGAATGTTGAGAGCAAGACTGGCTGGGCTCTCTATGTTCCTGTCTCTCTGATGACTATGTTGATAACCAGGGCTGAGGCACAAGGGCACTGCATAAAGGACTGATCTACACCAGCTGCCAACCTACCTTTAATGCAGTTGATATTTGCTTTAACAGAGTGACAACCATGAACAGAGTCTAAATGGCTTTGCAAGTCTAGCTGTTGTTGTTGTTGTTGTTGAGACAAGATCTCCCGGTAGCCTTGATGGTCCTAGCTGTGTAGACCAGGATGGCCTTGAACTCACAGAAATACATGTGCCCCCTGCCCAGCATATTTCCTCTGAACAGCAGTGCTATCTTGAGGCTCGAGTGCTTCAGCAATTCAAAAGGAGCCACATGCAAAACCTCATGTCCTCTGATCTTCAGTTCGTGGCTGGCAATCCACTTTTCTTTTCATTATCCTCCCTTCCTGTTTTCCCCCCTGGTGCTCTGGACTTCCATGAGAATACACTTTTATAAAAACTGTTCTTGACCCTTGGAGCATTCCTGTTATCTCTCACATCCGGAAGAGTGTCTTCCTTCTCTCGTCTTGTTTTTCACAACGTTCTTCTCCTATGATAATTGCTTTCGGTCCATTCATTACAAAACTTGTTCCACTCTCTTTCAGAGTCTGAACTGCTTGTGTGTTTCTTTCATATTCTGCTCAGCTTTTCCATTTGTTTTTCTTTCCAGAAAGTTTGCAGATTCTGTCATTCAAATGCTTTTCTTGCTTCTCCTTTCTCTTTTCCTGTTGTACTTTTACTTTCTAGAAGTTTTCTTTGGTTAGTCGGGTTTTTTTTCCTTCTTAGCCTTTCTTGATTATTTTACATAAATGTTAATGTTCCAAATCTCTCTTTCGGACTAACTAGAATTTGGCGTTGTTTTAAACTTTCTTGTTATCAATCTAAGTCATTCTCTTTCTCCTAAGTGAAATGATTTGTTCTTCCAAATTTTTACGTTTTGTTTTTAACTTGATCTTCTATGTTGCCATATCACTTCAAATATCTGTGAATAATTTATAATTTTGTACTACTTGGGTGGGCAAGTAGGGCCTGCTTGCTTACTTGATTGATAATTAAATTTAATATTCAAGCTAGAGGTCTAACTCTGGGCCTTACACATACTAGGCAAATTGTTTACCCCACATCTACCTTCCTATGAGGATTTTTATACTGTGAAAAGAAGACAGGCTAAACAGGTTTCAGGACCCTTTTCTCTGTCTCTCTTTACTTCTTTCCTTTCCTATTGTCAGAACATAACTATCTAGCTCCCTAAATTTCTTCATGTGGCTGGTCAAATTAGTGACTATTTTAGAGTTCATCTAGGGTGCTCTTAGAATGTCAGCTTGACAGTTACTGGGTATGATTTGTGATCCTCTCCAGAGTTTGTTAGACTCCATACATTGTTCACTTCCGGAGCCATCTCTGGTCCAGGCCACACTTTCTCCATCTTGCTTCATCATTTCCTTCTGCATTTATTTCTCAGCTTTCATAACTGCTCAAGTCTTCTAACTTATATCTAGGATTTAATAACCCTGAGATTATAATAGATCTGTAGGATAATACTGTTTCATGGATAAGGCCAGTTACTGATATTTATAATAATGATTGTGAATTAAAATGGAGATATTAAATTTGTGTCTTTTATGCAAAATAAGCATGTAATTAATTCATTTTTGAGGGTGAACCAATAAAGACTTCACAGATAATCATCAAAGAGTATCTATGATATCTTGGAATAGACAAACTGAAAACAAGGATCCTAAAACAATGGGCTACAAAGAATTACAATTTCTCCAGGGATCCCATGTTTAGGGAAGGAAAAGAACAAAATCCCAACTATAGAAAGGACTGTAGCTGCAGGAAAACATTGCACAATGATTTGACATCAAATCTCAGTTAAATCCTCACAGAGATGCCTCTTGGGTTTTGTTTCATCTTTTCCACAAAATTACTCATTAGGCTAGAAAAGCAGAAGGAAATTAAAAGCTGCCACAGTTTTCCTGTACTATAAATGAATTCATCTTCCTGTACTCAATTTCTTTGGATTAGAGAGAAAATGAGATGGTAAGTTTATAAGCTTAGGCAAAACCATTCTATGTAAAGACAAGAACATCTGTCCATAGATGCAGTCATTGGCATGTTAGGCTAAATAAAGATTTATTAAAATATGGAAACACAATCTGAAGATTGACAACTACCAGCAATTTGATCTGCAGTTAACACTGCCATGATGGGAACAAATGTGATCAATTGAGAGTGGTATTTGAAAGGTGCAGAATAGAATAACTTTGGCTGTTGTGAAGGTATAGAAAAGGTGAAGAGCTCTCAGAGATGAGAAAGCTAGATAATCTTGTGGACAAGATCAGGGGAAGAACAGGTGTGATTTCTCCTCATCACAGCTGATATGAGAGACAATTATTTCATTCATTAACTCATGTAGCCACTATGGAAGAAGCCAGTTTGAATACTCAAAATACAGTATTTGAACAAGGCAAAGGTTCTATTTTCTTTCTTTTTTTTTTAAATTTATTGATATATTTATTTACATTTCAAATGATTTCCCCTTTTCTGGACCCCCACTCCCCAAAAGTCCCATCAGTCCCCTTCCCTCCCCCTGTTTTCCCACCCAACCCTTCCCACTTCCCCGTTCTGGTTTTGCTCTATACTGCTGCACTGAGTCTTTCCAGAACAAGGGGCCACTCCTCCATTCTTTGTGTACCTCATTTGATGTGTGGATTATGTTTTGGGTATTCCAGTTTTCTAGGTTAATATCCACTTATTAGTGAGTGCATACCATGATTCATCTTTTGAGTCTGGGTTACCTCACTTAGTATGATGTTCTCCAGCTCCATCCATTTGCCTAAGAATTTCATGAATTCATTGTTTCTAATGGCTGAATAGTACTCCATTGTGTAGATATACACCACATTTTTTGCATCCACTCTTCTGTTGAGGGATACCTGGGTTCTTTCCAATTTCTGGCAATTATAAATAGGGCTGCTATGAACATAGTGGAACATGTATCCTTATTACATGCTGGGGAATCTTTTGGGTATATGCCCAGGTTCTATTTTCATGGCAGGGCAGGAACAAGTGGGAGAGACTCAAAGAAAAATAAAGTAATAGAAAAGAATAAAATTCTGCATGAAAATTAAAAAAACATGAGCCAACACATTAGCTATCAATGGGCTATAGGGATCTCAAAGATCCAATTGATGGAATAGTCAGAACTGTATCTAGAGGGACACAAATTTAACTGTCGCCTGGATGACAAGTCCATTATCAATGTTTTAAAGCAACACTATACCTGGCATAAAAACCAGGCTATAATAAGAGCTATGTTTGGAAAAAATCTATAAATAGAACAGTAAAGACCTCTGTGGCTGATGTGCCAAAGGTGTGGGTAGTGTTAGATACATCATGGGCAACCAGTGCGGGTTATCTGGGTGAAATGATATATTTTTACCTTAGGGACACTGATCGACTACTACCTAAAAACTCATTCCCTTTAGATTATTCTGGGGAGAGGAATAAATTCCTACAATTATTTTCTTAGAGGAAAGTGGATCAGAAAACAATTCCAGCTTTCCTGTGACTTATTCAATTGAAGAATTCTGAAGAAACTGAAGTCACATATTAATTATTACCGTTAAATGGACTGTGGGATTTAAGCCCCATTACTTTGATATTGTTTTGGTAGAACATTATTTTGCTTTTCAAAACTAAGAATCATTGACATCTGTCTTATTTAAGGTATCTATTGCTATGATAAAGCACCATGAGCAAAAGCAATATGAGGAGGGAGGAGCTTATCTTAATGTAATATTTCCATGTAACAATCCGTCATGAAGGAAGTCTGGGCAGGAACTCAAGGTAGAAACCTGGAGTCAGGAACTGATGTCAAGGCCATGGAGGAATGCTGCTCATTGCCTTGCTCCCTGTGACTTTCTCAGCCTGCTTTCTTACAGCACCCAGGTCTACCTGCTCAGAGGTGGAACCACCCACAGTGAACTGGGCCATCACACATCAGTCATTAATCAATACAATACCTCACAGGTTTGCTACTGGCTGATCTTACGGAGATGTATTTTTTTCACTTAGGATTTCTTCTTCCCAGATATATCTAGACTTTTCGTCAAGCACATAGAAATCCATTAGCACGACATCTTTAAAAAAAAGTTAATGAATGACGACTTATCATCCTCAAAGTGACAGAGAAGCAATTTTTAAAATGGTTTTTGCCTTCAATTTTAACAATCACTACATGATAAAGAATAAGAGATTTTCAGTCCTAGCACTTCATGGGGCTGTTAACAGTGACTCTCTCAGATAAAGCATCTCTCTGAAAGGTCTGCATCTCAGGGATAAAATATTGTTTGTTTTTATTAACTGGAAAAAGTTTTTTTCCTTCTGCAATTCCTCTCCAGCTCTTACCCATTCCCCCCACCCTTTTCCATTTTCTCTCAAAAACACCATAAAAACCAAACCAAACCAAGCCAAAAAAAAAAAAAAAAAAACACCCAAACCCATAAAACCACAAAAATCAAATCAAAATAAGCACAAAAGATCAATCAGATAAAAAATCCAAACAAAATAAAATTAGTCAGAAAGTACAAAAATATCATTGAGTTTACTTTATAATGGCCAACAACTCTTGGACTTGGGGCCTGCCCTGAGGTTTGGTTAGTATACCCAGTGAAACTCTGTTAGAGAAAACCAATTTTTTTTCTTTGCAAGCAGATATAAGTTTGAGGTAGCTTCTTGGTTAGGAGTGAGATGCCATAACTCACTTTCTTCTCTTAGTGTTGGGACCTGTGTCTTGAAACTGTGCAGGCCCTGTACACAATGCCACAGTCTCTGTGAGTTGACATGTGCATCAGATCTGCTGTATCTGGAAGACACTGTTTCCTTGGAGTCATCTGTCACCTCTGACTCTTAGAATCTTTCCATCTCCTCTTCCATGCAGAACCCTGAGCCTTGGGGGCTGGAGAGATGGCTCAGCGGTTAAGAGCATTGATTGCTCTTCCAAAAGTCTTGAGTTCAAATCCTAGCAACCATATGGTGGCTCACAACCATCAGTAACAAGATCTGATGCCCTCTTCTGGAGTGTCTGAAGACAGCTACTGTGTACTGTGTACAATAAACAAATCAAAAAAAAAAAAGAAAGAAAGAAAGAAAGAAAGAAGGAAAGGAAGGAAGGAAGGAAGGGAGGAAGGAAGGAAGGAAGGAAGGAAGGAACCTGAGCCTTAAGAGGAAGGCTTTGATGAAGACATCCTATTAAAGAATGAATGCTCCAAAATCTGTCCCTCTCAGTATACTGCCCACTTGTAGGTCCCTGTGTTAGTTTTAGAGGTAAAAACTTCAGGATACTTGTAGGGGAAAAAAGTGAGATAAACTACTGTCTAGAGATCATAGGTAGGGATTTCTTTGGTCTAAATTGACCTCCAGCAATAAAGCACAGAGTGATCCCCTTGGCCTATGATGTGAGAATCAGAGACAAAGTTTGGTTGTCTGCCTTATGTGCTTCAAGGCATTGCTCAAGAAACTCAATTTATCTTCCCAGAGAACACTTCAAGACTCATATAACTAGAGGAGCAGAGACAGCTATGACCAAAAAAGACTTGGGAGCCTCCCTAGCACTAGCACTATGTCAGCATAGAAACTCCAGAGTTGTGATAGCCCTTAGCTAAACAGGGACCTCCCTGGCAAATTTGTTTAATGAGACATCATTCAAATGTGCCTAAGTTTGGAGCCATTCCAATTAGCCTCAGAATTACAGAGCCCAGACAGTGACTTCATCAGACGAGAGAGCCTAGCTAGAAAACCTCGCCAGAGTCAAAACATTAGTCCTCTTCACAATGGAGTCAAGCCATCAGAAATATCAATGTAATCTCTATCAAATTTTTAGGAAAATATTATGCAGAAAAATATCTCTTCAATATTCATAGGAAGTGGCCAAGGAATCCAATAGCCAGAGCAATTTCACCAAAATAAGTTATCTTGACATCGTATTTTCTGACTTAAAGAAATAACTCTGAACTAATTAAGATATCATGACACTGCCAAATCATAGAACTAGAAAACAGAAACAGAATAGACAGCACAAATATGACTCTATGCTTTTATGAGCATCAGAGCTTGGATGGGGTGCCAAGAACTCACAATTTCAAAAAGACAATACAGAGAAGTAATCAAATTTGCACAAAGCCACCCTGAGTGCCAGCTCACACTTGTTAAAGATTGTGAAATGAATAGCAGGTGTTAGTGAGACTGTGAAGAAATCAGAACACTTGTGGGACTCAGAAATGATGCAACTGCTATAGCAAACAACAGCAAACTTACTTTAAAGATTAGAAATATGATTTACCAGCCAAATATTTGGGTAATTAACCAAAAAAATGGTACCATGATCTCAAAGACACACTTGTGCTTGTTCATCCTCAGCAGCATTCTTCACAGTAGCTGAAACTTAGAAACAAACTAAATGCCATGGACAGATGAGAAGTGATGTGTGCACACAGGTATGTGCAGTGAAATACTACTCAGCCTTTAAAAAGACCATAAATGACCTCAAAACATATCCTACTAGGTGAAATAGGAGCCAAATTACATATGCTGATTAATAATGAATAATAATTATTATTATTAATATTACACAATATTATATATTACATATTATATTGCATTCCTTTTTACATGAGGCATTTTAACTAGTCAAAGATGCAGAAACAGAGAACAGATTGGGCAATCACTAGGGGATAAAGGAAGGTGGATTTAAGAAGTTCTTCAGTGGACATAAAGGTACAGTTATAAAATAGAATTGTTTTATGGATATGCGATAACACTATGCCCATAATTAAAACGAGTGATTAAAATGTAAAAAGTGCCCCCTCTCTCCATCTGCTTCTGATGGCTACTTTATTTCCCCTTCTCAAGCTTCAAGCACCCCCTCCACGTTGGGCCGTCCTTGTTACTTAGCTTCTTTGGGTCTGTGGATTGTAATATGGCTCTCCTGTACTTTATGGATAATATCCACTGACAACTGGGCACATATCATGCTTGTTTTCCCATGTCTGAGTTACCTTACTGAGGATGGTATTCCTAGTCACATCTATTTGCCTGTGAATTTTATGATGTCCTTGTTTTTAATAGCTGAGTACTATTCTATTGTATAAATGAACAACAATTTCTTTATCCATTCTTTTGTTGAGGGACATCTAGATTGTTTCCAGTTTCTGGTTATTATGAATAAAGCTGCTATGAACATAGTTGAACACATGGGATGGTGGGAAATCTTTTAGGTATATGCCCAGGTGTAGTATAGCTCGGTCTTGGAATAGAACTATTCCCAATTTTCTGATAAACAATCAAATTGATTTCCAAAGCAGTTGTATAAGTTTGTACTCCCAGCAGTAATGGAGGAGTGCTCCTCCTTGTTCTATAGACTCACCAGCATGAGCTGTCTCTTGAAGTTTTGATCTTAGCCACTCTGATGGGTGTAAGGTGGCATCTCTGGGATTAACTAGAAACCCATGTGCAAGGTCATCTCCCAGGAACCTATAATGGTGACCTTACCTAAGACTTCTGCCAATAGGGATATGGAACTTGAAACAGCTACATTCTATAATCAGGCAAGACTTCCAGTGGAGGGATGGGCACACCAGCCATCCACAAAACCTATGACCCAAAACTGGTCCTGCCTGCAAGATATGCAGGGATAAAGATGGAGCAGAATTTGAGTGAAAAGCCAACCAATGACAGGCCAAAATTGAGACCCCTCTCATGAGAGAGAGCCCATTCCTGACACTAATAATAATATTTTCCTGCACTTGCAGGCAGAAACCTAGCATAGCATTCCTCTGAGGCTTTACCCAGCAGCTGATGGAAACAGATGCAGAGATCCACAGCCAAACATTAAGCAGAGCTCAGAGACTCTTATGTGGGGATTGCAGGAGCTAAATCGGTCAAAACATCACAAGAAAATCTGCATGATCAACTAATTTGGGCCCACAGGGACTGAGCCACCAGCCAAAGAGCATACATGTGATGGACCTGGGCCCGCTACACATATGTAACAGTAAGCAACTTATTCTTCACATGAAAACCCTAACAACTGAGCAGAGACTGTCTCTGATTCTGAGGCCTGCCTTTGGACCCCCTTTCCCTAATATGACTGCCTTTTCTAGGATCAATAGCAGAAAATATACCTAGTCCTACTGCTAAGGCATATTGGTATCCATGGAAGAACTCCCCTTCTCTGAGGAGAAAGGGAAAGGGGATTGGGGGGGGGGGAGGGAGGTGAGAAGGAGGGACTGAAAAGAGAGGGGGGAGGGGAAGCTTTGATCATGCTATAAAGTCAATAAATACATTAATTTAAAAATCATGGAAAAAGAAAACAAAAATGAAACAAAAACAGAAAAAAGAGAGAAGTAGATGGCACACTCTGTCCTTTCCTCAAAATGAAAGCAAGGCAAAAGATTTTCCAAGGAACCCTATGGAGCCACAGGATATGTTCAGTGTCTTCATGGGAACATTGGCACACCCTGTGCCCAAGCACACTAGGTTATGTGCATTACTTATATGAACCTTTGGCTTAGTAGTCACACCTCGGGAAGCTGGGATGGTGTGTCATGCTGCTCCTTGTATCCTGTGGTGTATGCCCCTGGACCAGGAGCGTGAATGCCTTGTTCTCTGTTTTCCTGTGAATAGTACAGTGCCTCCCGAATGCTTTTAGAAGCTTCTATTTTTAGGTTCAGAGCCGTGAACCTAAATGAACTCACATGCTTGCGAGTTCTACTTGGAACTTTTTGTCTCTTGGACATCACAAGGAGACCATGGCTTCAATGGGTGATTTAATATACTGAAGTTTAAGACCTTCAAAGCAGATGAGCACAGACCACACAGAGAGGCCCTGTTCTCATAGTAAAAGTGGTCATGAGAAGGGCACTTCTCACAGGCTCTCAAACATGAGCTATTAAGCTCAAGGAATATTTGAGACACTTTCTAAACATTTTTCAAGAAATAACTGGGAGATGTTTTGACCAGGGGTGGGCTGGAGGGAAGAGCCTGCCCAAGTTAAAAACAGGCACAAAGAGACAAACAGCTAGCAAAATTGGTTTTTAAATATTAATCTTATACCATGTGTGAATTAGTGTGATTTGAAGACATAGGGCAATATGAATTGTTTTTGCCTCTTTAACCCTAGAGCATAAATATGCCTCAGTCGATTCCATAATTGTTGGAAACAGTTAAGTTTCAAGGCTGAAACTGGAGCACAGGTGGTGGGGGTGAAGACAGCTGGTGTACAGGAAGATATGTTATCTCACCTGGGATGATGTGGCCATTGGAACTCCCTGGACTGGTGAGACAGGAATATCCTCCACTGTATGACACAGTGCAGTGTTGATACCATGGCCAATTACACAATTACTCCTATCAAAAGGATCACAGACATTTATCTTCAGTGTCCTATTAAATTACAGTGACCAGCTGTTCTCCATAGTGTCTCAAGATACTCCAATGGAAACAACTTTAGATAAACATCTGGTTTTCTTTAAAAAAAAATAGGGCCCTTTTCTTAAAGATAAATTTTACTTATTCTTTGAAATTTTCATAATTAATATTATGTATTTTGGTCATAGCACCCTCCCCAATTCCCCTCTCTTATCCTGTCCCCTACACCTCTGGAAATTCTTGTCTTCATAACATGCCCTGACCCATTTTCCCTTTCATTTCTTTCATTTTTTCTTTTTGTTTGTTTTTCTGACCTATGGAGCTTAGTTGGATGTACAGGCATTTATTGCCTATTGATTTTCTGCTATGGATGAAAACTAATGTAATTCTTGCACCCCACCCATGTCTGAATGTAGAAGGACTCAATCTGGTTTGGGTCTTGGGATGGTACACGAATACAATGACCAATTATATTCAGAAGACAGGGTCTCTTGGCAGCCCTGGAGCAGACTTTTTACTCTCTTTCAGCTCCATCTTTGGTAGTGTTCCCTGAGCTTTAGAGGAAGGGATTGGGCATGATACAGATAACCCATTTATGTATGAATACTCAATAGTCACTATTCTTAGCACTGTGACCAATTATGTATCTGTGCAGGAACTGTTACCCAGTGTAAAAAAAACCTTTCTGACAAGGCTGGAGAGTGGCACTAGTCTATGGGAATAAGCATAAATATTAAGAAGGCAATATAATTAGAAAGGCAAACTAGAAGACAATATAAGATTTTAGCAAAACAACAGCACTAGGTTCTCTCCTAGGACCTATGGCCTACTGAACCATGGGTTTTGACCAGGTTCACTGGACCAGACATGGATTCCCTCCTGTGGAACAGGCTTCAAATTCAAGCAGAAAGTAAACTGTCTCCATAACATTCACATGGCTATTACACCATTGGGCAATAGTGTCAAACTTGATGAAGTTCTAACTTCTCTTCAAGCAATAGTGCATGCTGGCCTTGCTGATCCCCAACGAGTTTAGCAAGTAGCTCTGCTCCTTCTAAACCTAAAGAGAGCACATCAGAATGCTTGCCTTATGTAATTGTCCCAGACAAAGGTGTCTTTATGGTTAGTACATTTAAGACAGAAACCAGACGTGGTCAGATACACCTCCTCTCTATTGTCTGGCTTGCCTGGGGCCCCCACAGCTAGCCTCTGTGGGCAGCTAAGTTTTCTGCTTCAGAAACTCCTACTCCTTGGTCAATGTCCAGTTTAAAGATTATCTTCTCTAGGAAGTCTTTTCTATCCAGGATCCTGTTTCTCTCTCCTCATAATACCTGGTACATGTATCTGTATTTCATTAACCTCACAAACATCATGTACATATTTTTATTGCTGTTTATATGTTCACTGTGTTGGGAACATGCAACAAAACCCACCAACCATTATTTTAAAAACTACCATTTCATTTTCAGACTCCATTTAATAGGGAGAAACTAAATTCAAAGTCCCAGGCACGAAGGAAGGTGGACACTTCCCTGTAGCTGAATAGCTTCTGTTGCAAATAATTGTCTGAGTCTGGACAACTTGGAAGTAGAAAGTTGTATGAGTTTAGCCATCTCAAGGACAACTTCTCCATCCTTCTGGCAGGATCAAATAAGTTCATGCTCCCAGGACTCACGTATCTCACTTCTCTGACTATTTTCTTAATTGTCTGTTAACTGGTGAAGAATATAGAAATTACTGTTATCTAAACCAAGGTGCATAAGTTATAAAAATATATAACCAACTGCCTGTTGCATCAATTAACTACAGCTCCTTTGTCCCCTTATCACTTTCAGCTCCAGACCTAATGTCTAGGAGAATGAATTAAGGACCTTGAAGCCAGGTGACCTGGCTACAGCCCAGTCTCCAGGGGGTGTTCCCTTGCTTATCCCATAATGTCAAAATACAATTGGAGGCCGCGGCAGCTCCTTCCAGCCCCCCTTGCTTTATGTTCCTATCCTATAAAAATGTTGTACAATCTTCCTTCAAGGTCATGGTTCAGATTCCACACTGGCCACCTCCTTGGGCACTCAAAGAGAAAGTTTTCACTTTCAAACTTCTGTATCTGAAGTGAGTTTTCTCAGCTTCCACCCTGAGCCCAACAACATTTATATATCACCCTGAACACCTCAAAGAGTGTAACCACAGGCTAGTTGTTCCAGTTCTCCTTTCTTCCTCCCTCTTCACCTCCCTCGTCTTCCTTCTCCTCTTTGTCCTTCTCCCTTTACTCCTTCTCTTCCTCCTCCTTCCTACTTGTTTTTTTGTTGTTGTTGAATTCACATTCCCCAAGCTAGAATATTTACTAAATATTTTTCTTCATTAATTATTTAATTTATTTATTCACTTTTACATCCCAATCACAGCCTCCGCTCTCTCCTCTCCCTCCAGTCCCACCCTTACATGTCCCTTTTCCACCATCTCCTTCTCTTCTCAGAAAGGAAAGCTCACCTTGGCTATCACCCTGTAGTCACAGCAGGACTAGGTGTATCCTGTCAAAGGCCAAACTAGGCAGTCCAGTTAGGGGAAGGGGATTCACTGGCAGGCAATAGAGTCAGAGATAGTCCCCCTTCATATGTTAGGAGACCCACATGAAAACTGAGCTCCAGAATTGACAAATGGCACCTCATAAAATTACAAAGTTTCTGTAAGGCAAAGGACACTGTCAAAAGGACAAAACAGCAACCAACAAACTGGGAAAAGATCTTCATCAACCCTACATCTGATAGAGGGTTAATATCCAGTATATACAAGGAACTCAAGAAGTTAGACCCTAGGGAACCAAATAACCCTATTAAAAATGGGGTGCAGATCTAAACAAAGCTGAAGAAATTCATATGGCTGAGAAGCACCTTAAGAAGTGCTCAACATCATTAGTTATTAGGGAAATGCAAATCAAAACAACCCTGAGATTTCACCTCACACCAGTCAGAATGGCTAAGGTTAAAAACTCAGGAGACAGCAGGTGTTGGTGAGGATGTGGAGAAAGAGGAACAATCCTCCACTGCTGGTGCAATTGCAAGATGGTACAACCACTCTGGAAATCAGTCTGGCGCTTCCTCAGAAAACTGAACATGACACTACTGGAGGACCCTGCTATACCACTCCTGGGCATATACCCAGAGGATTCCCCGGCATGCAATAAGGACACATGCTCCATTATGTTCATAGCAGCCTTATTTATAATAGCCAGAAGCTGGAAAGAACCCAGATGTCCCTCAATGGAAGAATGGATACAGAAAATATGGTTTATTTACACAATGGAATACTACTCCGCAATTAAAAACAATGAATTCATGAAATTTCTAGGCAAATGGTTGGAACTGGAAAATATCATCCTAAGTGAGGTAACCCAATCACAAAAGAATATATATGGAATGCAATCACTGATAAGTGGATATTAATTAGCCCAGAAGTTCTGAATACCCGACACAAATAGCATATCAAATGACTCCCATGAAGAAGTAAGGAGAGGGCCCTGATCCAGCATGGTAGGGGAGCACCAGGACAGAGAAAAAGGAGGGAGGTGATTGGAGTATGGGTGTAGAGAAGGCTTATGGGACATATGGGGAGGGGGGAACTGGGAAAGGGGAAAACATTTGGAATGTAAAAAAAGAATTTAGAAAAGAAAAAAAAGAAAAGAAAACTGAGCTCCATATCTGCTACATTTGTGTAGAGGGACTGGGTCCCCCTGCATGCTCTTTGGTTGGTGGTTCAGTCTTTGTGAGCCCACAAGGGCCCCAGTTAGTTGACTTTGTAGGTCTTCTTCTCATCTCCTTGACCTCTCCTGCTCCCTCAATTCTATCCCCAACTATTCCACAAGACTCTCCAAACTTTACCTGATGTTTATCTGTGGGAATTTGTATCTGTTTTCATTAGCTGCTGGATGAGCCTCACAAGAGACAGTTATGTTAAGTGCCTATTTGCAAACAACACAGTGCCATTAATAGTGACATCAGGGTTGACTCTCTCCCATGGGATGAGTCTTAAGTTGTCCATTCCCTCAACTTCTGCTCTATCTTTTCCCCTGTGCATCTTGAAGGTAGGAAAAATTTTGGGTTGAAGGTTTTGTGGGTGGGTTGATGCCCCCTCCCTCCATTGGAAGTCCTGCCTGGCTACAGAGTTTGCCACTTCAGTCTACATATCCCCTGCTGGTAGGAATCTCAGCTAGGTTCACACTCCCCAAGGAGTTCCAGGATCCCCTCCCCAGTCCCAGGTCTCCTGCCAGTCCCAGGCAGGTTCTCAACTTACTTCTGTTCTCACTCCTCGTCCTCTTCCATGCTCCCTCTCCCACACCTTATGGTATCCTCATTTTCCTTCCCAGCCCTTCTCCCACCCAGTTCTATCCCTCCATCCACTTCCAATTAGTATTTTATTTTTCCTTCTGAGTGAGATTCATATGTCCTCCCTTAGGCCCTCCTTATAACTTAGTTTCTTTGTGTTTGTGGATTGTAGCTTGGTTACCTGTACATATATCCTATATGGCTGGCTATTATCCACTAATAAGTGAATACATACCATGTGTATCTTTCTGGGTCTGGGTTACCTCACTCAGGATAATATTTTCAGGTTCCGTCCATTTCCCTGTGTATTTCATGATGTCTTTGTTTTCAATAGCGGAAGAGTATACCATTGTATAAATGTAACATTTTTATTCATTCTTCAGTTGAGGGACATATAGATTATTTTGTTTCTGGCTATTATGAATACAGCTGCTATGAACATAGTTGAGAAAGTGTCATATGATATAGTGGTGCATCTTTGGATGTCCAGGAGTAGTATAGCTGGGTCTTGGGGTAGAATAATTCTCAATTTTCTGATAATTGTCAAATTGATTTCAATAGTGATGTTATAAGTTTGCACACCCAGCAGCAATGGCTTCCCCTTGCTCTAAAACCTTGCCATCATGTTCCACCACTTGAGTTTTTGCTCTTTAGCCATTCTTTGGGGATGGAATTTTAGAGTCATTTAGATTTGCCTCTCCCTGATGACTAAGGATATCAAGGATTTCTTTAGACTTGTCTTGACCATTAGAGAATGTTCTACTGAGAAATCTCTGTTTATATCTTACCCTACTTTAAAACTGGGTTCTTTGGTTTGTTGGTTGGTATCTAATTTCTTGAGTTCTTTATACATTTTGCATCTAAGTCCTTTGTCTGATGTAGAGTTAATGAAGATCTTTTCCCATTCTCTAGGCTAAGATTTTGTCCTATTCATGGTATCCTTAGCCTCAATAAAACTTTTCAGTTTCATGAAGTCCCAGTAATTAATTGTTGATCTTAGATCCTGAGCTATTGGTGCTCTGTTCAGGAATTTGTCTCCTGTGCCAAAAATTCAAGGCAGTTCTCTAGTTTCTCTATTAGATTTAGTGTCTGGTTTTATGTTGAGGTCTTCAATCTACTTGGACTTGAGTTTTGTGCAGAGTTATAGATATGAGTCTATCTGCATTCTTTTACATGCACACATCTATTTAGACCAGCACCATTTGTTGAAGATAGTTCCATTTTTCGATTGTGTGGGTTTTGGCTTCTTTGTTAAAAATCAAATGTCCATAGGTGTGTGGGTTTATTTCTGGGTCTTTAATTCTATTTCATTGATCAACCTGGCTGTTTCTATGTCAATACCATGCAGGTTTTTTGACTATTGCTCTGTAGTATAGTTTGAAATCAGCAATGGTGATACATTCAGAAGTTCTTTTATTGTACAGGATTGTTTTAGTTATCCTGAAGCTCTTTTTTTTCATATAAAGTTGAAAATTGCTCTGCCAAGGTCTGTAAACAATTGTGTTGGAATTTTGATGAGAATTCCATTGAATCTATAGACTGCTTTTGTTAAGATGTCTATTTGTACTATGTTAATCCTACCAATCCATGAGCATGGCAGATTTTTCCATCTTTTGGTGTTTTCATTAATTTCTTTCTTAAGAGACTTGAAGTTCTTCATGTATAGATCTTTCACTTGTTTAGTTTGAGTGACACCAAGATATTTTATATTGTCTATGACTATTGTAAGGAGTGTAGTTTCTATAATTTCTTTCACAGTCTGTTTATCATTGTATAAAGGAGAGCTACTGATATTTTTAAAGTTTTTTTTTATGCACTTTGCTGAAGGTATTTATCAGCTGTAGGAGTTCTCTGACAGAATTTTTAGGGTTACTTATGTATGCTGTCATATCATCTGCAAATGATAATACTTTGACTTCTTCCTTTCCAATTTGCATCCTCTTGATCTACTTTAGTTGTCTTATTGCTCTAGATAGAACTTCAAGTTTATATTGAATAGACATGGAAAAAGTGGGCAACCTTGCCTTGTCACTGATTTTAGTGGGATTGCTGTAAATTTCTCTCTATTTAGTTTGATATTGGCTATTGGCTTGCTGTATACTGCTTTAATTACATTTAGGTATATGCCCTACATCCCTGCTTTCTCTATTATCTTTGACCTGAAGAGGTGTTGGATTTTATCAAAGGCTTTTCCAGTGTCTAATGAGATGATCATGTGTGTTTTTCTTTCAGTTTGTTTATATGATAGATTATATTGATGGGTTATCATATTTTGAACCATCCCTGGGGTGATGACACTTAATCATGGTGGATGATGTTGTGTTCTTGAATTTGGTATGCAAATTTTTTTAGCACTTCTTAGAAAGTCTGGTAGAATTCTGCTTTAAAACCCTCTGGTCCTGGGCCTTTTTATAGACTAATTATAAAGATTACAAGACTAATTAAATAGTTTTTCTAATCTTGATTTAACTTCAGTAAGTGGTAACTATCTAGAAAATCAGTTTCATTTAGATTTTCCAATTTTGGTGAGTATGGACTTTTGAAGTAAGACTAATGATTCTATGGACTTCCTCAGGATCTATTGTTATGTCTCCTTTTTCCTTTCTTATTTTGTTAATTGGGTATCGTCTCTCTTCTTTTTAGTTAGTTTAGCTAAGGATTGATCTATCTTTTTGATTTTCTCCAAGAACTAGCTCATGGTTTTGTTGATTCTTTGTATTTTTCTCTTTGTTTCTAATTTCTTGATTTCAGTCCTGAGTTTGATTACTTCCTGCTGTTTACTCCTTTTGAGTGTGTTTGCATCTTTTTGCTCTAGGTCTTTCAGATGTGCTGTTAAGTCACTAGTATGAGATCTCTCCAATTTCTTTATGAAGGCACTTAGTGCTATAAATTTTTCTCTAAGCACTGCTTTAATTGTGTCCCATAATTTTGTGTATATTGTGCATTCATTTTCATTGCATTCTAGGAAGTCTTTAATTTCTTTATTTTTTTCTTCTTTGACACGGTGGTCATTCAGTAGAGAGTTGTTTAGTTTCTATGAGTGTGTAGGCTTTTGATTGTTGTTGTTGTGGTCCAACTTTAATCCATGGTGGTCTGTTAAGATACAAGGCATTATTTTAATTTTCTTTTATCTATTGAGGCTTGGTTTATGGCTGAGTATATGGCAAACTTTGGAGAAGATTCTATGAGGTGCTGAGAAGAATGTATATGTTTTTGTGTCTAGTTAAGATGTTGTGTCTGAATAATTTTTATTACTCCCATTCTCTTTCCTTCATTATTCTCTTCTCTTGTTTCTTTATTACTTCTATTCAATCCTGTTGTTTCTTACTCTCTTTCCTTCTTTTTCTCTCTCTATCTCTATCTATCTATCTATCTATCTATCTATCTATCTATCTATCTATCTATCTACCTATCTATCTATCCTCCTTTATTTCTGTCTCTGTCACTGCCTCTCTGCTTCAGTCTTTCATCACCCTTTTAACTTGTATATAGTATGTGCATTTCTAACACATTTTGTTTATTATTAATAGCATATGTTAGATTGTAATAGGTTTCTCAACTAGATTTTAGGGTAAGCTAAGTCCTATGGTAGTGTCCATAACAGTGAAACAGTATTAAATTGCATTACTGTAAAAAAGTGCTTTATTATATTGGGCTACTCTCGGGCTTTATAATTATTCTATATTGCCTAGTTTAAGGACTAAAAAATGAGTGAAATGAGCATGGTTTATCTCAACATTATCTCATTTTTCAGTCTATATATTTGTTACAGTTTGTCTCTGAAATGTTCCCCATCTATGTGATTTTTTTGATTGGCTACTCTTGGGAAGTAATGGGAGCATGGAGGCTCTGATTTCATCAAAGGATTAATCCATTGAAGAGTTGATAATTTGACCGACTGTGGGTCATATAACAGGAACATAGGAGCTGGGGCTTAGTTGTACAGAATAGGTCTTTGGAGTTTGTCTAGGGCATTACAACTTGTTTTTAATTCTCTGTCTGATTCGTGAGTAAGCAGCATTGCTCCCCTAAGCACTCAGCAGGAACACTGGAGTCAAGTGCTATGGAATGAATCTGAGCCATAATGCATGCTTTATCTCAGCTTTACTCATTTTTTTTCAGATAACCCCATTAAGCCATTTCCCCAGTTATTTTATCAAAGCTATCGTATCAAGAAATTTCATTGTCTACCTTTCTTCTGTTCATGATTTGGATCTGAACAGATTGTCAACAAGGTCAGTGGCATGTTTAAGATAAATTGATAAAGCAACAAGTGGGTTTATGAGTTCAGAGAACTGAAAAGTCTAGAATTTCTAGTTTCTGGATCAGCTTCATGGATAGGCTTTTCCCTTTTTCTTTTCTTCTTTGTTTCTTTTTTCTTTTCTTTTTGTTCCTTTATCAACACCTGCAGCATGGGTTTAATCTTCCATCTGGTTCTCTTTACCGCTAACCTTTTTCAGTTCTCTACTATTCTGTCCTTGTGGCTATTTGACAGCTGTAGCATGACCAGAATATCTGTCAACCCCCTTGGCTTCAGCAGAAAGAAAGCCTCATTCGAGAAGATCCACAGAGAAATCACACTTTCATTAATGCCAATGTCACCTATTTTGGACTCTGAGTACTAACGTGACCAGACAAAAACTATGTTCCATAAATATGAAGTAGAATCTGGTCACGACTATACTTCTAGAATAATTACAAAACCAATTTCATTTATGCATATGGACAGAAAGATGGGTCATGAGTAATCCTGAGAACAAAGAGTCTTGTATTCTGAGATGGGATCTTACTTTTATGTGGCATAGCCAGCAACTGTTCATTGAGCATCTCCTGATTGACACAGCCTCTGGAACACATGAAACTCACTCTGGAGCTTTGCAGAAAGAAGCAAGCATCCTTGAGAAACAAATTAACATTGGGAAAGAGACAAACTATTGATTAGGAAAGAAGCACTTGTATCCTTAACAGATATAAAAATCCCATCACCTCCCTGATGAACTAAAAATAAAAATAGTAAAATCACATCTCTCAGCCTCTGAGCTATAAAGACCAATTAGTGGTATTCCTCATAAGAGAGTTACCTCCTAGCTGAGAGTGAGAGCACTTGTTTAACTTAGTAATTGTTGATATAGTCCATAATACTACTGTACATTCCAAATTCTCTGAAAGAACAGATCACCAAGCATACAAACAAAATAATTATGTGAAGTGAGAGATGTGTTGATGAGAGGCCAGCCTGGTCTACAGAGTGAGTTATAGGATATCCAGGGACCAAGGCTACACAGAGAAATCTTGTCTTGAAAAAAGAAGAAATGGGGGTAGAGTGAGCTAACTTTATAGTGGTAATCATTTCACAATATGTATGGCAAGCCATCATGTTTTGTACCTTAAGTGTAAGCAATCATATTATTTATTAATTTTTTGATGCTTTGGATTGATCCCAGAGCCCAGAGTCTTGTGCATGGTAAACCTCTAAATGATAATTTTATTTTCTGTTATTTCTCAGTAAGGCAGGGAACTATTGCTCAAAAATACCCCAAAATTTCTGAAACCATTTTTGTTGCCGTAGGTACATTAATAGGTATTATGTTGTTAGGAAGACAAAGTAGTTGTCTTTTCTTCATCAATATTTCAGTGCAATGAGGAAGACATTGAATAAAAAAAAACCAACATACAGTTGTTACATGAATTGTAAGGAATGCTCTGAAGAAAAAGTATACAGCGAGAACCAACTAATATGGAGAGTTCATTCCAAAAGTTAGGAGAAGATGAATAGAGGAAATAATATTGATGCAGAGGTCAGGAGTATGAGCAGCCATGGAAATGTGGGTTTATTAAGAGAGAGTAACTATACAGTTGCTTAAGCAGGAGCTATGCAATATAAAAATAAGTATGAAGCTATGCCTGATAAATTGTGAACACAAGAACTGTAAAGGATGTCTTAGAGTCAGACTAGCAAGCCTATTAAATGACAGTCTTGTAAGAAAAGTATGAGCTAGCTGGTGGTGGCACACGCCTTTAATCACAGCACTTGGGAGGCAGAGGCAGGCGGATTTCTGAGTTCAAGGCCAGCATGGTCTACAAAGTGTGTTCCAGCCGGGACTACACAGAGAAAGCCTATTTTGACCCCCCCACACACACACAAAAGAAAAAGAAAAATATGATCATTGGAAGAGTCAGCTGCAGGTCACAAGTACTTGCTGGTATCCTTAGCCAGATTGGTCTTATGTCTCTGAGGAATTTGGAACAACACTCTAGAGAATAATGAGCTATGTTGCCAGGTAGCCATCCAGAGAAAGTTAGGACACTGCTGAAATACAGAGGAATCTTTCCTTCCTATAGCACTTGCATGGTGACTCAAGATAATGTGGCCCCAAGTCCATCTGGGACTAAAGGGAAGGTGGAGCTGAGGGAAGGATACAGGGACTAGTGACCTCAGGCAACAAACAGGCCCACATGATTTGCTAATTTGGTCAAGACGTGATGGAAAGGAATTGGGGGATTGGAGATATGTCTCTGTTATTAAGAGTGTTTACTGCTTTTGCAGAGGACCCAGTTTTAGTTCCCAGAACCCACATGGAAGCTAATAATTCATGATCTAGTAACTCCAGTTTCAGGAGATTGAATATTTCTTTTGACCTCCAGGGTCTCCTGGATACATATGGTGCCATAAACTCACACTGCAAACACTAAGTAAATACATACATAAATATTTTCTTTTTTCCTTCTTTTTTATTTTGGAGAGGAAAAGTTTATTTCATCTTATATCTTACAGTACAAAATGAATGGTAGTCAGGACAGAAAATCAAACATGAACTTTGAGGCAGGCACCAAAGAAAAGGTCATGAAGGAATAGAATCTCTATCTTTTGCAGATTTGTTTCTGATTCCAGTTCTTTCAGGGATGGCATTTGCAATAGTAAATCATCAGTCAAAAAGATACTCAATGATCTTTTGCCTACTAGACAATATGATGGAGACATTTTCTCAACTGAAGTTTCCTTTTTCAGTTTAACTCCTGTTAGACTATATTTGATTAAAAACAAAGAAAACAAAAGAAATAAAGAACAAATAAAAAGAGAAAGAAAGGAAGGAAGGAAAGAAGGAAGAAAGAACAAAAGAAAGAGAAAGAAAGAAAAAAGAAGGAAGGAAGAAGGGAGAGAGAGAGAGAGAGAGAGAGAGAGAGAGAGAGAGAGAGAGAGAGAGAGAGAGAGATTTTTCTCAAAGAACCAGTTCCTGCTTTTGTTGACTCTTTGTGTAATTCTTTTTGTTTCTACTTGGTTGATTTCATCCCTGAGTTTGATTATTTCCTGCTGTCTACTCCTCTTGGGTATATTTGCTTCTTTTTGTTCTAGAGCTTTCAAGTGTATGCTCTCTCCAGTTTCTTTTTGGAGGAACTCAGAGCTATGAGTTTTCTTCTTAGCACTGCTTTCATTGTGTCCCATAAGTTTGGTTATGTTGTGGCTTCATTTTCATTAAATTCTAAAAGTCTTTCATTTCTTTATTTTCTCTTGACCACATCATCATTAAGTATGGCATTGTTCAGCTTCCGTGTGTATCTGTTGTTTTTGTTGTTGTTGAAGAACAACCTTAGTCTGTGGTGATCTGATAGGATGTATGAGATTATTTCAATCTATTTGTTTCAGCTGATGATGGTTTTGTGACTGATTATATGGTCAATTTTGGAGAAGGTATCATGAGGTGCTGAGAAGAAGGTATATTCTTTTGTTTTAGAGTGAAATGTTCTATAGATCTGTTAAAACCATTTGGTCCATCACTTCTGTTAGTTTCACTGTGTCTCTCTTCAGTTTCTGTTTCAATGATGTCCATTGACGTGAGTAGGGTGTTGAAGTCTCCCACTATTATTGTGTGGGATGCAATTTGTGTTTTGAGCTTTAGTAAAGTGTCTTTTATGAATGTGGGTGCCCTGGCATTTGGAGCATAGGTGTTCAGAATTGAGAGTTCTTGGTAGATTTTTCCTTTGATGAGTATGAAGTGTCCTTTCTTATCTTTTTAAATAACTTTATGTTGAATGTCAATTTTGTTCTATATTAGAATGGTTACTCCAGCTTGTTTTTTGGGACAATTTGCTTGGAAAATTGTTTTCCAGACCTTTACTTTGAGGTAGTGACTGTTTTGACACTAAAGTGCATTTTCTGTATGCAACAAAATGTTGGGTCCTGTTTATGTATCCAATCTGCTAGTCTATGTCTTTTTATTGGGAAATTGAGTCCATTGATGTTAAGAGGTATTAAGGAAAAGTGCTTGTTGTTTACTGTTATTTTTGTTGTTAGAGGTGGAATTATGTTTGTGTGGCTATCTTCTTTTGGGGTTGTTGAAAGAAAAATATTTTCTTGCTTTTTCTATGGTGTAGTTTCTCCCCTTGTGGAGTTTCCCATACATTGTAGGGCTAGATTTGTGGAAAGATATTGTGTAAATTTTGTCATAGAGTATCTTGGCTTCTCCATCTGTGGTAATTGAGAGTTTTGCTGGCTATAATAGCCTGGGCTGGCTTTTGTCTTCTCTTAGGGTCTGTAAGACGTCTGCCCAGGATCTTCTAGCTTTCATAGTCTCTGGTGAGAAGTCTGGTGTAATTCTGATAGGTCTGCCTTTCTATGATTTCTTTATTTTGTGCATTTGGTGTTTTGACTATTATGTGACAGGAGGAATTTCTTTTCTGGTCAAATCTATTTGGAGTTTTGTAGGCTTCTTGTATGTTTATTGGTGTCTTTTTCTTTAGGTTGGGTAAGTTTTCTTCTGTAATGTTTGTTGAAGATATTTAGTGGCTCCTTATGCTGGAACTCTTTACTCTCTTCTATTCCTATAATCCTTAGGTTTGGTCTTCTCATTCTGTACTGGATTTCCTGGATGTTTTGGGTTAAGAGATTTTTGCATTTTGCATTTTCTTTGACTGTTGTGTCAATGTTTTCTATGGTATCTTCTGCACCTGAGACTCTCTCTTCTATCTCTTGTATTCTGTTGGTGATGCTTGTTTCTGTGACTCCTGATCTCTTTTGTAGGTTGTCTATCTCTAGGGTTGTCTCCTTTTGTGGTTTCTTTATCGTTTCTATTTCCATTTTTAGATCCTGTATGGTTTTGTTCAATTCCTTCATTTGTTTGTTGGTGTTTTCCTGTAATTTTTTAAGGGATTCTTGTGTTTACTCTTTAAGGGAGTCTACCTTTTAACCTGTGTTCTCCTGTATTTCTTTAAGGGAGTTATTTATGTCCTTAAAGTCCTCTATCATCATCATAAGATGTGACTTTAAATCAGAATCTTGCTTTTCTGGTGTGTTGGTGTATCTGGGGCTCACTGTGTTAGAAAAACTGCATTCTGTTTCAGATGCAAGTAGCCTTGATTTCTGTTGCTTATGTTTTTGCCCTTGCCTCTTGCCATCTGGATACCTCTGATGTTAGCTGGTCTTGCTGTCTCTGACTTTGGCTTGTCTCTCCTGTAAGCCTGTGTGTCAGTACTCCTGGGAGACCAGTTCTTTCCAGGATGAATTTGGGTTTGGAGATCTATGGCACAGGGTTAGCTCGAGGGTGCTGACGGAAACCTGAAGGATCCTGTCCCAGGTTGTTCCTTTGTTCCTGTGTCCTGATGACTCAGGGCTGGTCCCTCTTGGGCCAGGAATTTGAGCAGAAGTGCTCATGTTACCTGTGCTCCCAGGTGTGCCAACACTCTTAGTATACTAGCTCTCTCCCGGAGATATTTTGGTATTGAGTGCTATAGCATAAGATCAGCTCTGGGTGCTGTGGCCCATATCATTTTTTAAAGACTAAACTAGTTTCTCATTGATTTGTGTAGACTTGTTGGGTAGTAAGGTCCAATAAATATTTTCTTAAGTGTAGACTATATATGATAAGCAAATCCTAGCAAACACTGTGTGGTTTTGCCTCTGGCTCCAGTGAAAACTGTTCTGGCAAGCAACAGATAAAATAGAAATTATCCCTGTCCCAGATGTTCTGCCACTCCTGGGACAGGAGTTTGCAGCATCATAGGAGGAACAATAATATGTACTAATCAGTACCCCCAGAGACTAAACCACCAACCAAAGAGTGAACATGGAGGGACCCATGACTTCTGCTTCATATGTAGCAGAGAATGGCCTTTTCAGACATCAGTGAGAGGAGAGGCCATTGGTCCTGTCAAGGCTAGTTGCCCTAGTGTAGGGAAATGCCAGGTCAGGAAAGTGGGAAGGGGGTTGGTAAGAAGGGGAAGGGAAATTGGGATAGGGGGTTTTTAGAGGAGTAACAAGGAAAGGGGGTACCATTTGAAATTTAAATAAAGCAAATATGTAATAAAATAAAAAAGAAAAAATTATCTAACTAAAGATGCTGAAGTCACAAAAAAACAAACAAAAAATGTGATCTTTTTTTTTTTTTTTTTTTTTTTTTTTAAAAATGTGATCTTAAGGAGTGTCACAAATGGGGATCAAAGGACGAACCTTTTCTTATCAAATGACCTCAACAGCCAAGAATTAGCATCACACCAATCATCAAAGTAAAGTATTCAAATAGCCTCCATCCACTTATACAGATTTGGCAACCAACTGTGAATTTGAAGTCTAGAGAAGATAAATGAACAACTGGCACAAGGGTAAGGAATATCTTAAGCAAAAGAAACAGTGCATAGGGAGCCCTTTGATAAGAAAGAAGGCCATCCGCACCCAAGGTTGCAGAAGATGAAAGGTAAGAAGTTGAAAGAAATTGAAAGAACAACTCAAGTAGACTTACACCAGGAATGGAATTTGTTGTTTTTCATAGTTGAATAGTCTAGTAACAACGTGAGATTCAAATAATGTTGTATTTTACAGTTCAAATATTAACCAAGGGGAACAAACTTATCTTCTCCCACTCTACTTTCTACTTTTTAGTTTTACACTGCCTTCAAGGTACCCTAGTGTTGCATGTAGTTTTAAGCTAGGACCTTTTGCTCCAGGATGTGACCTGGCTACCAGCCCCCTCCCAGCTCCTCTTCAATCCATGGAGAAAACACACACACAGTTTCTTCCTTTTCCACTTACCTCATTGGCACAAGTGCTGGGTGCCGATATCATTTGCCTGGAAAAGTGTACCCTTAGCAATTTTTTATCTCTATCTCTCCACCTGCCCTTCCTATCTATCTATCATTTGCCTGGAAAAGTGTACCCTTAGCAATTTTTTATCTCTATCTTTCCACCTGCCTTTCCTATCTATCTATCATTTGCCTGGAAAAGTGTACCCTTAGCAATTTTTTATCTCTATCTCTCTACCTGCCCTTCCTATCAATCTATCTATCCACTGCCTTCAGTGGATAATCCCATATAGCCCTTGTCAAACATCCCTGGCCCCATGCCCCAGCTCCCCCCAAGACCTCTCATGGTTGCTGTGTCCTTCTCCCTCCAAAGCATGGCAGAAACTCCTGTCTTCTTCCTTTTCCTCCTGGAACCCAGAAGTCCCACCTGTACCTTCCATCCAACAATTGGTCCTGCCTTTCTTTACTGACAAATTAAGAACAAATTGGGGAACAGAACTTTCTCTATGGTTTCAATTTTCCAAATAATGGGTGTTAGGGACTTCCAGCAGTTTGGTGTTCCTAACCCATACCCAAGAAAAGATCAGACAAAAAAACTAAGAGCAGAATGCTACTTCCCCCTAAGATAATTTATTTTCCCTGCTACTGTAACTTTCTCAAGTGGGTCTCACTCCTGGAACCAGAGGAATGGTATGTGATGACAGTTGTCTTAAGCCTGTCACCAATGGCTATTGCTTTCTAGCAGGAAGGTGTGGAAGTCAGCCATCCTACTCAAAAATGAATAAATGAAGGCTGTGTTATGTGTTGGGAAGGGAAAACATCAGCATCTGATTGGCCAGGGAGTTGATCACCAAACATCTATCCCTGTGTGTGAGGATTCTCACAGTGCAATTCCTGTATACATCTTCACACCAGCTTGTGTGTAGATAATCAAAAGGAAAAAACAGGAGGGCAGAGGCAACCAAGAAGCTGTTAAAATTATTTAAGTAAGAGAGAAAGTTGACCACAGAAAGGAAGCTGTGTGGGTGATTCAAGTTTTGAAACCTAACTTAGCAGCAAATTGGTTATGGTCTCTTACTGCCCAGAGCCAGAGGAAAAGGCTGCAGTGAGTTAGCCATTCCTTTTACTGACTTCCATTGAATAGTGTACAAGTATGAAAGACAGTCATCACATGAGGATGTTTTCAGATGTGTGGAATAAGCATGTTATTTATTACAAATCATATCAACATTTATGAATTATTTTAGCATTTCTAAATACTGATTGGAATCCATAAACTTAAAATCAGCACATATTATAAAAGCCTGAATCAAATATATACCTGTATTTAATATACCTTTTTCTAATATAATTGTCCCATCATTGCTTCTTTCAGTATCAATCTTTTTTGGTTCTAGAGCATCTTGTGTGCTTTGTGTCTGATGGAGCTGGTCTCTTTAAGCATTGATATCATCATCATTGCATCCCACAGTTTCCCCTACCCTGGTCCATATCACAAGCATGTTGAAATGTCTTCCTGCCAGCTTTGTCCTGCCTGGAGTGGGGAGAAGCTTCCACTTCTGGTGGATTCATTGCTCAGCCTCTTTTCTTTAATGGAGAGAGGATAAGGAGGGAAACAGGAAGACAGGGTTGAGAAATCACTAATAGTGAAGCAGTTGAGCCAGTCAGGTAAGACTTGTCCTTGTCCCTTATTGGGACAAGGACAAGAGGAAGAGAGCAAAAGGAAGGGATTTGCCTGATATTTTTATCCAGCACCACTATCAATGTTTGCTTCTTAAACTCTCCTGTACAGGGGATCTTGTCTACTTTTGGATTATATTTTTATGGCTTTGGATCACAGTTTCTAATTTTCCCCCCAATTCTTATGGCACTTGAATCTGATGTCAATGGATTTCTTTCAGTTCTTGAACAAAAATGTGCTTTAAAAAAAAGTTTTAAAAAAAGAATTGAGGGTCAATATAAGTTAATTTTAATGTGAAGTTATCTTGTATTTCTATGAATAGCCTTATTATATAACTTGTTTTCCCATAAGCCTTTGTAACACTTCCCTCTACAAAAACAACTCAGTGAATTAACTGAAGGAAATTCATGGTCATAATGACAGCATGCAAATTACATAATACCTCTTTGATAGAAAAAGCAGGCTCTTTGTGCAGATCAAAAGGCTGAATAAAAAATGGCTAAAAATGGAGATAGTAGACATTACAGAAAGCAGGAAACAGGATGAGACAGACTGAGAGAGAAAATGAGGTCTTGTATTAACCATGTGTTTTCTAGATGTTTGTGGAATCGGAAGCTAGCCCCTGGCATAAGAATATACTGTCTACTTGTGGGTTTTTTTTTGTTTGTTTGTTTTGGTTTGGTTTGGTTTAGTTCTTAGAATAGCATTAGTCAGGATAGTGATATCTTCAAGCATTTAAGCAATGAATTCAACATGCCAGAAGTTGCAACAACAGTAAATCAACCAGTGTCATCATAGCACTGAATAGAAATGAAGGCAAAGCCAGGGTGTCATATTCTAGGATTACAGCTCTTGATTCACAACCAGTGGTAATTCATGGAGGTAATCATGTGGATCCTTGAAGGGCTGGGACCTAGTGGCCATACTGTCATCATTATAACATGGTATGGCACATGTGTTTGTGAAACTATCAGAGAGCCAAGAATACCAGTGTCCAAAGACCCAATGGGGAATTTGTCTCTGTTACACACTGCCTACCTTCCCAGAATTTTCTCTAGAACCTTGATGCAGCATTTATGCCCTTTTAACTCTTGTATTTTTGCAAAACCAGTTCCACATGAGTGATGCCTAAGATCTACTATCAGATCAAGAAGTAGCCACCCCTCCCTTTATGACAATTATAGCGTCCTCTAAGTTTTTGCATAACCCAGCTTGAAATGCATTTCTGCACAGCCTTGGAGGGTAAAAACAACAATAGCAAAACCTTTGGGAACAGTGGAAATCTGATTAGGAACTTTCCTCCTCCTTTAAAAATAGAATGATTTATTCCCTAGGAAATCAAACAATAAGGTTTGCTGAATTCAATTTCCTCATAAATGTGAGCATTTCTAATAAGGGATTTCATAAAGACATCTCTATTGTGCATCACAAAGATAGAAAGCTGGTGCTTAGAACATGATGTTCTTACGTTTATTTTTATTTAGGGCTTTTCAAATTTGGCTGTGTCCTCCAGTCCTGTAGAGTACTTGGTAAACTATAGGCCATGCACACTGGTGTGTATTTGAATCCCCAAAAGAACCTGAGATTACTAATTTCTAACTCCTGGAGAATGCCAGCCTTTTTGATGCAGTGGAATGGATAGTGTGCTGGTTCATGCAGTTGGGTGGAGATTCTCACAGTTTCCTTTATTTTTCAAGCAAAGCTTGACTGCTTCAACATTATTGAGTCACATTCAAATGCAGAGTTCTGCAATGACCCCTCTCTTAATGCCCTATGTCCTAAGGACTGATTGGTCATAGTACATAATTGTCATATGGGCAGGAAGCCAGAGTGGGACTTGTGTGCTGACTTGAGCAGCCCTTGCAGAGAGCTATGTATAAGGTCATTTTGCAGACAAGGTCAGCCACCTGTGTTCAGGGACACTCCCCAGACAGTCAGGTAGAGAAAGGGAAGCCCTGATGAGAAAGTGAGTCCTCCATTTTGCACCAAGCTCAGTAAGCTATCCAGACATTGGGGACTGTGACATTAATAGCAGGGTTCTCCAACAGTCTTACTCTGATTTCTGTTATTATAAGGAAATATCTGAAGTTGGGTAATTTTTAAGAATAATCTTATTGCCAGGCAGTGGTGGCGCACACCTATAATCCCAGCACTCTGGGAGGCAGAGGCAGGCGGATTTCTGAGTTGGAGGCCAGCATGGTCTACAGAGTGAGTTCTAAGACAGCCAGGGCTATACAGAGAAACCCTGTCTCGAAAAAACAACCCCCCCCCGAAAAAACAAAACAAAAAAAAGAATAATCTTATTGTATCCCATAATGATCAAAGTTGGGATCATCAAGAGCATATCCTTAATTCATGCTGGGAGACTGAAATGAAGATGCCCATATTATCAGAATCCAGTTTAGCAATCACTATTTCAGTCCCATGAACATTAACCAAACTGCACATGAAAGTAATTGATCTATTCTTAACATTTCCTCTTTTAAAACAATGATGTGTTTTGGTGTTTTACTGGCATTCATGAAGTGCCCTCAGATGCCAGAAGAGGGTATAGGATTCCCTGGAACTAGAGTTAATAGACAATTGTGACCTGCCACAGGGGTGCTAGGCCTCAAAACTGGGTCCTCTGGAAGAACAAGATCTCAAAAACTTAATTTTTGAAACCAGTGAATAATAAATGAACAAAGAGTGAGCACTTATGGAGAAGCCCATAATGAAGGATTTCTTTACTCTGGTCCCAGGGTCAATCATGGTTTTTCCTTTTATTCAGTAGAAAAGTAAGGATGTTTTTCTACATGGGAAAAGGAAAACATAAGTTAAGATACTTCAAAGCATTCAGCTATATAGACATTAGGTGCTATACTGAGGAGTGGGCCAACAATCCAAGGAGGATTAGAATCTCACCTTGTTATGGATTAGACAGAAAGTCAATCTAACATCTCTCTGAACCTTAGTTTCTTAATATTAAACAAGATTAGATGTAATAGTCCATGTTCATCCTTAATATGAGGTGTCATTAATTATATAATAGAGATTAATTGCCTTTCTATGTCTGGCATAATTTTAGAAGTAACATTTCTGAGGGCTGTTATTATGAAATGAAGAGTTGAGCCTCAGAAGAGACTTCTAAAATAGTTACTGTATTTTTAGTTTGGCAAATTTTGTTTATTTTGTTTGCTTATTTATTTTAGATGGGGTTCTCATGTTGTATCCTAGGCTTGTGAATTAATTTCTACCCTTGAGCCTTGGTTTGCAGACCCAGTAGCCCTTGAGTGAAAGGGTGGTCAGATTCCCCTAAAGAAGGATCTTGAAAAAATACTTAAAAGTTTTATCTTTAGTCTTTCTCCAGTCCTTCCCCAGAGGGAAATGCAGCCTTTTACAAGAGTAACTGTACACCAGGGGAATGAAAACAATCAGTTTTTCCAGGGTCTATTGGGTGCTGGTCCTGAATTGACACTTTTTCCCAGGAGATCCCAAGAAACGCAGTGGCCCTCCAGTTAAATAGGAGTTTTTGGAGGTCAGGTGATTAATGAAGGCTTGGCCCATGTCCTACACATAGTAGGACCAGTGTGTCCTCAAGTTCATCCTGTGGTTTTTGCCCAATCCCATAACATATAATTGGGATAGATATATTTAAATGCTGGCAGAATTCTCCCATTGGTTTCCTGACTGGGGAATGAGAGCTATTATGGTTGGAAAGGCTAAATGGAAGCCCTTAGAGTTGCCTGTGCCAAGGAAAATAGTGAATCAAAACCAGTGTTGCATTCTTTTAGGAGTTACAGAAATTAGCACCACTATCAAAGACTTGCAGGGGTGGTGATTCTCACCACACATTGCCATAACTCTCCTATCTGGACAGCACAGAAGATTGTAGAGAATGACAGTTGACTATCAATAACTCAACCAGGGAGTGACTCTGACTGCAGCTGCTGTAGCAGATTAGGTGTCCTTACCTGAGTAGACGAACACCTCCTTGCTCATGGATACGATGGATAGTTTTCTGCCCACTTGAGACAAGCTAAAATCCTCAGAGAGGAGGAACCTCAAATAGAGGAAGAAAATGCCTTCATAAGATTGAGCTGTAGGCAAGGCTGTAGGCCATTTTATTAATTAGTGATCAATGAAGGGGGAGACCTTGGGTTCCATAAGAAAAGCAGGCTGAGCAAGGCATGAGGAGCAAGCCAGTAGGCAGCTCTCTGCCACGGCCTCTGCATCAGCTCCTGCCCCCAGGTTTGGACTTTGCTTGTGTTCCTGACTTCCTTCAGTGATAGACTATTAGTGGAACTCTAAGCCACAAACTGACAATAGTAACTCTAACTAGAACAACAGATAAATGGTAAATGGCAGCACTTAAGGTGAAGCAGTCTGACTTCCTATTCTAAAACTCAGTTTTTTGATTATTTGGCTGCTCAGTTCTCTCCTTGCATGTGTCCTCTCCTTTATGCTGATATTTGACAGACTGGCCTTTTACAAGACTGTTCTGAGAATTTCTTCCACGTCATGGCCAACTTTTCTTCTATTCTCCATCACAGAATATTATCATGTGTGAGGCAGAATAGATAAAATGTCCATCTTCTGCGAACGCTCGTGGTGCGTGGGCTGCATAAACAGTTGAGCGGTTGCTTATTCACCAAGTCAGAAGAGTGCCTCCCACATTCTCACAGTGGCCTCTTTAAAGGTCATTGGAGTTTATTGACACTCTATGCAGAAATAGACAAGATTAAATCTAGGTGATCATCACTAATAAACTCACAAATAAAAAAAGTCAAGACAATAATAATGAGATACTTTTTAAAGAATAACATGTTTTTTAAAAGCTTTTTATTGATTCCTTGTGAGTTTCACATCATGCACTGGTACTGAGCATCTCCCCATCCCCTCATATCCACCTTCCCTCTTGTATTCTCCCCCACAAAACACACACACACACACACACACACACACACACACACACACACACACACAAAGCATGGAAAAATATCTCATCATTGAAGTTGTATTACGGTACAATATGTCCCATCGTATATCTCTATCCCTCTGTCCACATGTCTTCACTTGCAAATATTTATTGCAATGAGTCATTGGTCTGGTTTGAGGTCTCTGGCTTCTGTGACCCCATCAATATTGGATCCTTTCAGGACTTCTTCTGGTCATCTTGTTGTTGCCCTGTGTCATGAAGATCCTGCACCTTTGGCTCAGCAAGAATAGCCCTTTCACTATCCCAACTATCTGCAGATGACAAAGATTAGAGGGGCAAATCTAATCTGAGGCCTGGGTGGTAGCTGAGTCTGAGCACTGGCTATCCCTTATCCACACCGCCAGGGACTTCTCCAGCACTGCTCCAACTAGGCCATCCAATACCACCAGCAGCAGGAGGTAGGGTCAACTCTCCTGTTCTCATGCCTTGGGGGCTGGCTCACCCTCACCCATGCCTCCAGAGCCAGCTCCACTGTGCTGCTCAGTCAAGGCAAGAGGCCCAGTTTCCAAAGTGTTGCAGCTTGTGAGGAACTGGGTCAGCTCTGCTACTCACATGCCTCCCCCCAACACACACACCCTCAGTGCTAGCTCACCTCTGCCTTCTCCTTTAGAGCCAGCTCCACTGTGTTACCCAGGTGAGGTGCAGGGGTCCACTCTCCTGAGTGCAGCAACTGGGCTGGTTCACCTTTGCCCCTCCCACCAGGGTCAGCTCTGTTGTGCTGCTAGGGCCTACCCTCCAGAACGCTGCTGCAGGAGGGATGTGGGGTCAGCTCTCTTGTGCACTGCAGACAGTGAGAGGCGGGACCAGCTCTGCACAGCCCCAGGACATTCATGTGGTCCCCAGTAGTGGCCCTGACCAGGGATGCCCCATGCTCTCTAGAGGTAATATGAGCCAGGGACTTCAACCCCCGTGGCTGCATAGCCACAGACCCAGACATAGCCGTCAGCATCAGCTCAGGCTGGGACCTCATCATGGCTCCAGGTTGGTCACACAATAGCCTGCTGCACTCCATCCTTGAGTCTGCAGTTCCATCTTGCTTCATGATGCTCAAGCTGCTCCACTTCGCTTTCTCTCCCAGCTGTGCAGACTTGCACGCTGTGGTGGCTCCCACTGCAGGCTGGCCTCACTGGCAGGCCCCTGGATGACATCCTCAGTCTGCTGTGGATGGTATGGTGGCAAGTGGGTGCCTACAGCCTGCCTGTGCTATGCCCTGGAGGCCAAGTCTCTTGTCTTGCTCCTCCATTACTGTTCTGCGTGGTGGTAGGCAGGCCTCTGTGTATCTATGGCCCACCTGTTCTGTGGGGTGGAGTGCAGGTCTGTGGGCATCTTCCCTGATATGGCATTGCAGAGGGAAGGTCTTTATATCTGTCTCCCTCCCACGCTGTGTTGCCTAGATCTGATTTGATTTTTATGTGTCCTAGGCATAAAACAGCTTTGGTCACCAAGCCTGGCCTCAAGCTAGGATGAACAAATGACTGCCTACTACTACTTCCCTACTGATAGAAGGACGTGACCACCAACGTTTCTCTTATGTTATTAGCAAGTTTTTATGACATCACCAGAGAAAACCACATAAAATGTATCATTTCTTCAAAACTCCAAAATAATACATTTAGTGTTAGGTAGTTAATGTCAAGAGGCACGAAGCTTAATAAGAACTGTGGAACTAGATAATTTAAGAGACTGTAATCATGGCTTGGAATTTATACAAGATATTTGATGGAGAGTGTAAATGTGGCCGCAGGGATGGGGTAGTGGGAAAGAGAGAAGACACACGTTACATGAAAGAGGAAAAGGGCCTGGAGGGGAGGTTACCAGGGGAGGTCAGGGATTCAGAGACTAGAGTGTAGATATAAACTGAGAAGAGAATCTAATAAACAGACTTTGCTTGAAAATGCACAATAGAGCTGGGCGGTGGTGGCACACGCCTGTAATCCCAGCACTCTGGGAGGCAGAGGCAGGAGGATTTCTGAGTTCGAGGCCAACCTGGTCTACAGAGTGAGCTCCAGGACAGCCAGGGCTATACAGAGAAAAACAAACAAACAAACAAACAAAAAAAACAAATAAAAAATGCCCAATAGTTTGTGAGCTAATTTTAGAGATAAAAATAATTAAGAAACAAAACTCTAACAGCAGCAATAACAACAAAATCCCAACTTCTGTCTCACTGTGGATCGTTTGAGGAAGAGGGCGCCATGGCACAGTGAAGCTGGGGTGGCGATACAACAGAACATGGAGACTCAGTATGAGGCCATAAAGAGTGAAAACATAGTATCTGACATCTGACCTCCCCAGTCAAGCTCAACAGCGAACCAAGAGTTACTAAGCACATGGGTAACGGGCAAAACAGGAAGTCTCGGCAGTTCCCACTAATTGATGGGTCCGTGAAATATTTGCTAAAGCCCTCACAGGCACAGGCAAGTTGAGCAGTTTTACAAAGGAAGCAACAGTGCCTGAAGTACCTGAAGACAGCAACTAACCACACTGGCCTGCCTCTAAGCCAGGTTCCTGCTTCCCAGCACCCTTTAGAAACCCAGTGCCTTTGGTCCCTCAAAGTATGTGGACAACTGCGATTCTTCTGCCTTCACTACCTTCCTGTGACCTATGAACCCACTGAGTCCCTTGCTACGCAGGTAAGAAACCTTATCCATACTCCTCAAGCACCAGAGAAGCAGTTAGCTTGTCCTTGAAGCTTCTAGGAAGGCCACCCTGAGCAACAGAACCAACTGAGGCTCATCAAAGCACTAGTGAAGTTTACAGACCCTGATGATCATCTTGCCTTGGACTAATAGTGTAGAGCTATTCGTGCATGGTCCTAAGACAGTGGCAACTGAACCATTCCCAATGCCAGCGTATTTCCCACATGCATGTGGGTCACCCAGACGGGCCCAGACCAACCTCATACTGAGGTCATCTTACCTCTGTTACTAGACCAGCCGTAGCCTGCTTACGTTGACCCATCAGAGCATCTCCACCCCCCAGGAAACCCACAGAAATAGATATGAATCTTGCAGCTGTATCCACACATGTCGATCCTAGAGCTGCCAGTAAATTCATCAAGTCTCAGATTGCTACATTTTGGCTGACAAATCCCACAATGGTCTGCAGACTAGACCACTAAGACAGCTGCAGGCATTACCAGTGCTGATGAAGAACATACGTAGACTATTACCATGCCCAACTGAAACCAGTGCTAATGGACCCTACTCAGCAGTACAGTTTTTCAGGAGAAACTGTTTCAGTATGAAAACATCCCTATGAAATTGGTTAAACAAACAGACAAACAAATAAATTTCAGCAACAAGATGTGAAAATATAAGCACTGGAACATGAGAAGCATGAAGCAACAAAAATAGTGTTTTAAAGGAACACACTAATTCTCTATTGACACACCTAAGACATAAAACAAAATTGATAAGGTGGCTAAAAAATAAAAATAAGGATTTTTAAGGAAACTTCATCAAATACAAGATAAAACATGAAACAACGTTTTCACAAAATTATTGCAGTAATTCACAATAAAAAAAGACAGTAGTATCAAGTCATTTAAAGGATGTCAATGGATACAGGAGATGAAAAAAATCAAAGAAGCAGTTTGTTGCTGTGGAACATCCCTTTAATCCTGTCCTTTAGGAGGTAGAAGCAAAAGCATCCGGAATTCAATATCCTCTTTGGATAGTAACAAGTGCAAGACCAGACTGGACTGTAGGAGGCCCTGTTACACAATCAAAGATTGAAAGAACAAAAAGAAAAAGGAGGACAGAAAGGAATATTATAAAAACAACAAGTTAAGGGCACACTTAAGGGACTCATTAATAGACCTAGATCAAACAGAAGAAAGATCTTCCAAATGTGAAAGGAGATACTTTGAAACAATCCAGCCACATAAAGGAAGAAAGTGAAAGTCATTTGAGACATATGAGACACTGTTAAGCCAGAGTGTTCACACTGTGGTTGTTCCTGAGGGTCTTAGACAGGGGATAAAGGCATACAAAACATGATGAACGAGAAAGTCCTATCCTGTGGCTGACTAGCTGGCTGAGATTATGCAAACTCAATAAAGACAGCAGGGTTGAAACAAACAGTGTTTCCCATATCCTACTGAGCAGAAAGAAAACATTTGATTATGACCAAAGAGTAGGGTGGAGAGAGAAGAAAGACTAGAGAATCCTCCTTCCCGACCCTACCCCAAGTCTAGGGTCACGGACAATATAGAGGAAGGGGGCTCAAGCAGCAAAATGAGAGACAGAAAGGGAGAGAGGGAGAGGGAGAGGGAGGGGAAAAGGTAAGGGGAGGGAGAAGGAAGGGGAGGGGAAAGGAGAGGGGGAGGAGGAAAGGGAAGAGGAAGGGGAGTATGAGGGGGAGGGGAAGGGGAGAGGGAGAGACCTTTAGATGGGATAGCTTCTTAAGGCCTATGAAACAGGCTTTGATGGAAGCCTCTCTCTAGGAAACCAAGGTTCCCATGTGGAGTTCTTTGATTAATACAAGACATTAGAAACAGACTGAAGAAAGCCTGAAGACAATTCCATTATTATGTAGGAAATAAACATAGTTCAGGTTCATTGAAAACTTCAAAAGGCGCCAGGAGGAAGATGTCAAAAAGGTCTTCCTTCTAAGTGTGGCTGGAAGTAAAAACAGAGACGCCTTTTTAAGCAGAGCAGAGGCACTCCTGAGAATGAACGAACAAGTTCAGTGTTCCCTTAACTTGTTGTTTTTATAATATTCCTTTCTGTCCTCCTTTTTCTTTTTGTTCTTTCAATCTTTGATTGTGTAACAGGGCCTCCTACAGTCCAGTCTGGTCTTGCACTTGTTACTATCCAAAGAGGATATTGAATTCCGGATGCTTTTGCTTCTACCTCTTAAAGGACAGGATTAAAGGGATGTTCCACAGCAACAAACTGCTTCTTTGATTTTTTTCATCTCCTGTATCCATTTACATCTTTTAAATGACTTGATACTACTGTCTTTTTTTTATTATGAATTACTGCAATAATTTTGTTAGAACGTTGTTTTATGTTGTATGTATTATGGGCTAATAACAAGGAAAGATTCCAAAATCTGGTTAGTGAGACGGGCTGTCTTCTATGGACACACATTCTTACTGGGATGAGATGGAGTTTCATTACAGTTGTGATCTGCATTTTCCAGATGGACTAAAACAGTGAACATTTTCCATATATGTATTAGTCATTTGTTTTTATTATCCTAGGAAGCATCAATTCAGATCATCTGCCAATCTTTAATTTAATTACATGGCTTTTGTTATCACATATTTTGAATCCCTCATATATTCTAGTTATTAACCTGTCAGATGAATTATTGGAAAAGATATTTCCCATGCATTTGTATTTCATGAAGCATGCTCTGTTAGGAGAGTCCAGGGAAGGGTTTCTAGTCATCCTGTGCAAAATGATGCACTATGTTAATCATGATGTATTTTTCTCCAATTCCTACCCCAATGTCACCGATTCCATATTTGACATGCTCATATTTAATACAATATCATGTACAATGAATGACATACTAAGATCTTATACAAACCAAACCAAACCAAACCAAACCAAACCAAACCAAACCAAACCAAACCAAACCAAACCAAACCAAACAAACAAAAAAGAACTAAAAGAGATGAATTGGACAGCATTCAAACAAAGAAATGATAAATGTTTAAGGAGATCAGAGTGCTTGTTATCTGCCTTAGTTGTTACCATATTGTAGCTTGTAAGTAAATGTATTATTCTGTACTACTTATAAATACATAAAAAAGAATCCCAGATAATTTTATATTTTCACTTCTTCCTCGATGCAGAAACCATATTTAATTTGCTAATTTTCTCATTGGACTTGTTTAGGCTACAAGGAGTATGATTTACGCATGGATATATATTCTATCATTCTGCCACAATATGGCGGGATTCATTTTCAGGCCATCCTTGGACGTACAGTAAATGCTAAGTAGGTAACATTAACTTCTTCATTTTGATTTCCATTCTTATTTTTGTTATTATCTCATCCAAACATTTATTTTTCTTCATTTGTGGTAATTTCCTTACTAAGTTAAGCTGGAATGTTAAAGCTATAATTATTTATATATGCTAGTAGTGAGATGAATAGGATTCACTGCGACATCCTCACACCTGCACATGCCCCACATTGATGTTGTCTACCCTTGCTTATTCTTCTGCATCTCAGCCTCCTCTATCACCCCCATTAATCTTATCCGACTATCTAGTCCTTATGCTCATGCTTATACTTTCAGTTCTTGAAAAATATCAGCTTACCCATAAGAAAAAATCTCACAGTACTTGATTTTCTGTCTTACTGTATTTATTTTGCTTAGAGTGATATACTCCAATTCCAAGCAGTATCCTGCAAATAGCATGGTTTTACTCCTGTCTATGAATGGGTGATACTTCAATATGCATTCATTTGTTTATGTCTGCTAATGTTTGCAATATGTTTATGCATTCATTCATTGATGGACACCTAGGTTAATTCCATATCTTGGACTTGGGAATAGTACTGAAATAAATATAAGCATTAGATTGATACATAGGAACATAGATAATTAGGGACAGATGAGCAGATAAATAATAGAACGATAAATGAGAGAGATAGATGCATGGGTAATAGAAATAGGTTAGATAGACAGACAGATACATAGATAAATACATACTTATATACATAAATAGATAATAGATCAAATAGACAGCTTATGAGGACAGATGACAGATACAGAAATATAGATAGATAAATTTATCTCCAGGAAATTGGCAGCTAGATCTCATGGTGTTTCAATTTTTAGATCATAAAGAATTCTCCGTGGTGACGATACTAATTAGTTTTGTATCAACAGTATCTGAGAGTTCCATTTTGCTTCACATCTTTGCCAATGTTATTGTTTTTTATTCTTTTGTTAACACACATTCTTACTGGGATGAGATGGAGTCTCATTACAGTTGTGATCTGCATTTTCCAGATGTACTAAAACACTGAACATTTCCCATATATGTATTAGTCATTTGTTTTTATTATCCTAGGAAGCATCAATTCAGATCATCTGCCAATCTTTAATTTAATTACATGGCTTTTGTTATCACATATTTTGAATCCTTCATATATTCTAGTTATTAATCTGTCAGATGAATTATTGGAAAAGATATTTCCCATTCTGTAAGCTGTCTTCTAATTTTTAATTAGATGTGAATCATATTTGTCAAATCTTGCATTTGTTTCTGGTGAGCATAGAGTCCTATTGGGGAAAAATTGCTCTGATTATTTATTATCTTTTAATTATTTTCTTTACACTTTCCCCTAGCTATTTCAAAGCTTCAGGTCTTGTGATCCATTTTGAATTGACTTTGGGGTGGAGGGCATTCAAGCATCTAGTTTTGTTACATATGCTGTCTGAGTGGGTAGGATCAGAACCTGAGCTCTGGACAGCTCTAACAAACCAGCTTTGGCCATCTGTTTTCAATAGTCCAATTAAACAGACAACAGTGAAGAGAAAAGAAAGGAGATTCATTCATCTGGAAGCAAAAGAAAGAGGTCCATCAAGTCCCTGATTCCATTTACCAGATTATGTCATGAAATTTCATATATGATATGAGGTATATTCATATACCTATAGGTATATGAATAACTAAGCAGCTCTGGTCACAGCCATTAGCTATCTTTCAAGGCAGTCTAAGTAGTTGCCAGAAATAGGTGAAAATTTCCTCCTACCTAGCATCGGGCTTCATCCCAGCCTTCGCCTCCTCCTGGCAGAACACTGGGTATTGTTCAGTGATTTCCTATGAATAGAAGCCTCCCCTCCTAGAAAGAGTAGGAGAGGCTCACAAAACTCAAGACGTAGATTATTATATTCAGAAAGCTGGAACTTTGAAGATTCTTAAGCACCCCCCCCCCCAACTAGGTTATAAAAGCAGTAACAATTTCTGGGAAGGAGATTCTCCCATCAGCCCAGATGCCTGTAAATCTTGCAGAGAGCTCCAAGGATACATTTTTCATGTGTCACCATCCATGCTGGACTTTTGGTAAGTGACCCATGTTCCTGTAAGTAACTCCAGTAAACTCCCTGACTCTCAACAGTAGACTGAAGTGAAATCATTTCATTGGTCTATAATTGATGGATGCCCTTTCTAGGATAACTGGGTATTTCTTTACTTATCCCCATGATAAGTCATGAAACAACAGGACTGCTACTTAAATTCTGAAAGCCAAAGGGAAGAACAGAAGTCTTTCTCTAGAATATCTTTAATGCTGCTAAAATGGATATCTAGCTTTCCCAGTAACACTATCCTTTCTCCAGTGTACACTTCTGGTGCATATTTAATAAAAATCAACTAAAATTTTAGTTTCTAAAACAATAGCATTAATAATTAAATTATACAAAAATATTTAGTTGCCTAATTTGTATGTGATGCTCTACACTTTAATAAAAGGGACTAGGGAGATGGTTCCATGGATAACTGTTTACACAGCTCTTCTGTAGTTGAAGTGTAGAGTATTGAGGGCTGAGACAGTAATGTATACTCTGCTGAAGTTATAGGTTCTCGTGGAGCTGTCTATAAGACAAAAAGCCTCAAGCATGATGGATATTCCTCTCCAATCAGTCTGATTCCAGTGGGTCTTGAGGGAAGTCGTGTTTGCCTCTTCCCTTGAGATTTATGGGATCCTACACTCTGAAAGTTGAATTTGTAAAGGTATTATCAGAGTTCAACTGGTCCAAGCTTGGAATTATTTGGCTCAAAATAGATATGAAAAATAAGTGAAAAATAGCAAAACTGGAGATGAGTGGATCAAACTCGGTGGGAAAGGGGAAGAACTTGAGCCTACCAAAAACCACAGCCAGGTCTGCAGAAATCTGCCTCCACACATACTAAACTAGCTAAAGATTTCTAGTGATTATTGTGGCTTCCTGCTGTTTCATTCTTCCAGAGGATTTTACTCCATAAAGGCTGTTCTTGGATACAGTTTTGAGAAAGTTTCTGGCTCTCAGAAGTCTATCAAGAAGCTCTGTATAGTAAAAAGGGTACCTATTCCTAACAATTCTAACCTTCCAGGCAGTGATATATAATAGTGTAATAGTGGCATGATGGTTACAAGGTTAACCAGTTGCTTTTTAATTGAATTTTAGACTTGCTTCATAGAAAGAAGTTCTTGGCTATAAACCTTGGTTGTAAAAAAGGCCATGACTCAGGTCATAGGCTCTACTGGAAGAACCTATTTCTGTGGTTTTGCTAAATGTTCATGTTGTAAAAATTGCCTTCTAAGTATTTATGTTTATTTCTATAGAGTAGTGCTGTTCTTAGTGTTGGTCAGAGAAGCTTCATTTTGCAGTAGGCAGCAGCTAATGCAGATATTGCAATTGATATAAATGCTGAGGATAAATGACTTTTGGATGTTTAGCCATATCTGGAAAGTTTACATCTGCTCTATACCCAACCCAAGGCTCAGTGCAGATTGTGAAAGATGGGATGGAAGAATCCAGGAGCTGGAGAATGATGAGGAGAACTGTGAAATACTGTGTCTGGACAGGACATGACCATTACAGTAACAAGTTCATAGCAACTGTGGTTTCCTATGCAAGACCATCACAAGACTAAGCCCATTAGAATTCAAACATGGACAGGACAAAAGCTTACAAAGCTTTACTGCTAAGGAAGTTTGGTTGTTGATGACAGCTGGGGTAAGCAGAATCATTTCTCATTAGGAATATAGCCACTGGTAGATTGTCAGTCTTCCATTAGGTGTCTTTACACTCATGTGTTTATATGAAAAACATTAACTGGACTCAAGTGTGAAGAAAGAAAGTAGGTTTAAGGTATTATGGAACATGTTGGGGGTAATCTTGGAGAGAATAGAAAAGAATAGGGGGTAGATATTATTAAAGTTCATTGCTTGAATGTTTGAAATTGGCAAAGAACACAAAACAAATATTAATTAAAAAGAATAATTAAAAGAGCAATACAGACATTACCCACTAATGTTGACACAGAACATGTCACAGTTTATTAAAAAAACATTACTGGGGTTTCAGGTTAAAAAGGAAGTGGTCATGAGCCTGTGTCCCTAACCCAAAAGTTGTCTGCAACTGACAACAGCTCACAAAGGAACACACAAGTGTTTTCTAATAGAGTCTCTCTGGGTATACAAATGACACTCAAGGGAGGCCCCATGTCTAGCAGCCAATGGGCAACACAAGAAGAACTAAGTGGTATTGCTAGCAGTGTTTTGTTCCATAATGCTTTGGGCCTTTTCACCTTACTTGTCTTTTGGTTGTCTACTATGGTTTTTCATTTTGTGTTTTTATGGGTGCACGCATGTGTCTGTCCTTGTGTATGTGTATCTTGTACTTCCCCACTTTTTCCCTTCCCTGTTTGTCAGTTGGCCTTGCTTTGTTCTGGTTTGTTTATCTTTTTTTTTTTTTTTAAACTGATTTCTGCTGATTTCTAGAGAAAGGAGACATGGAGTTACATAGGTAGAGAGGTCAGGAAGCTCTTGGATGTGAAGAAGGGAAACTGTGAAGAGGTCAGGAAGCTCTTGGATGTGAAGAAGGGAAACTGTGATCAGAATATACTGAATGAAAACAAATTACTTTCATGGGTTTTAGTTTTTGTTTTTTTAATCTTTAATCTTAATTTTTTTTACAGTCCAGTCATTATCCCCCTCCAGTTCTGCCCTCTGACAATTCCTTATCCCATGCCGAGAAAGCATTTGACAAAATATAACACCCCTTCATGTTAAAAGTATTGGAGAGGTAATGAATTCAAGGCCCACACTTAAACATAATAAAAGCAATATACAGCAAACTAACAGCCAATATCAAACTAAATGGAGAGATATTTGAAGCAATCCCATGTCCATGTTTTTAAAAGCCCATTACTTTTAAGAAAATTTATTTAAAAAATGACTTTTATCATGTCCTAATGTCATTATGGACTTGAAAACAAATATATTGTTGGAAATACCATGGGTGGGTTACAGCATAGCAAGCAGGTGTTTGCCAGAGGTCTCAGGTGCTCTTGGTCTTTAAGCTGGTGGAAGTCAGCAGCATGTTTATACATTTAAAAAAATACCTAAGAGTCAGGAAGATGTTAGGTCACTCACTGAGATGAGTTACAAAAAGCTATTAAGATGTAGCACAAGCTAATTTGTTCCCTTCCAGCTCTCTATAGTCATTAAAGTTGTAATCAGTCAGGTAAAATGATAAATGTGAGTACTTTTTTATTTCTGGAAACTTCAGTATATAACAAAAATATACAACCCCCCAAGGGAAGATTTGAGATGCTGATAAGAGATGATGCTTGTACATTTTAGAAAGACTGCACTGTGCAAAAGAGCCCCAAAGTCACCACTATGCAAATGAACCTCAATGCTCATCTGATGTAATATAAAAATCTCAACACTGCAAGGTGGGGACATTTGAAGTACTCAACTCTCTGCTCTGGCCCGCTTCATCCTTTGGAAGTGTATTTTTTCTTTTCTTTTCTTTTTTCTTTCTTTTTTTTTTTGAGATAAAGCTTTTTTTTATTCGATATAATTTATTTACATTTCAAATGATTTCCCCTTTTCTAGCCCCCCCCACTCCCCGATAGTCCCGTAAGCCCCCTTCTCTTCCCCTGTCCTCCCTCCCACCCCTTCCCACTTCCCCGTTCTGGTTTTGCCGAATATAAACTCTATTTCTTCTACTAATGTGTCTGCTCAGCTCCTTGCTTGGGGACAGTTACCCCTTTGGAACCCCAATATTGATCATTATCTACAACATGGGTTGTAATTTATGCACAGTCTGAGGTTATCAAGTGGCATAGAAAACCTAGAGACAAATATTATGTGAAGTGTGTCCTGGGGAAAATCACCAAGAATTTTCTAGCTCAAATTTCGACCTTGAGAAAGGGGCCTTAGAGATGTGAAGAGGCTTTATGGAACAAAGAAGAGAACACGTGGGTGGGAAATTCCCACATTGAGTTGGTCTTTTTTATTCAGAAGAACATCTCCTTTTCTGCCTGAGAAAAGACAATAATGGTGAATGCTGAGATGGAAGCAAACCAGGCAAGCAGAGACTTTGAAACAACCAGTTCTGGTTCCTATCTTTGGACAAGAATGCACAATTATTCCCACCAGAGACTGATTCATGTCCTAACTTGTGTGTTCTTCCAGCCAGAAGCAAGATATGTTAGAAATGTTCTGGCCAGAAATCTCAATTCAGCCACCAGTGACAAGACACATACCTTGTAGATGGGCCAGCTGGACTGGCCAGGTCTTTTGGTGTGGTTTGAGTTTCTGTAAAGGCTTTAGCATTTGACCACCCAATTCCTAGTTGGTAACACTGCTTGGGAAAGTGGTATGGGTTTACTGGAGCAGGCATAACACTGTGGTAGGCCTTGAGAGTCCATAGCCTCACCTTCTTCTGGTTCTTTCTCTCTGCTTCATGTTGAAGATGTCATCCCTCTCTCAGGTTTTTGCTCCACTGGCCACCATGTTTCCCACAATGATGGACTCTTACCTGTCTGGGACCATAAGCCCAAAATAACTGTTTCTTCCATAGGTTGCTTTTGGTCATGATAGTTTATCATAGCAGTAGAAAAATAACGAATCTATATCATTTAGAATGATAAAACAGGGATACTAGACAATAGTGTAGGAAATCTTTTCATGCTCAGACTAGGAAACTTAGAAACTATTTCCTTCTATTCCCCTCTCTAGTAGATAAAAAATCGACAGAGAGGGAGCTGTGACTCTGTGATGTGATCGAATGACAAGGTATCCATGAGCAAGGTTTTTATTTACTTTATAAAACCAACTATGTAGGGCTTAGTAAATGAGAAAAAAAAATGGATTAAAACTTGCAATTTGAAAGTTTCTGGAGTTTTCACTATATTTCCCTTTATCCTCTTTCACTAGAAAATTTAAATAGCTTTTAAAGATCTGAAGATTAAATCTAATAGTGGTATTTTTAACAAACTTATAGAGTGGTGTACATACCATTCTAGGTCGTTCATATAGCAATAGAAGTTCTTGATCCTACTTATTAACAGTTGCAACTACAGTTTACCAGATGCAATGCCTAGTTTGGAAAGGGCTTAAATTGGGTGAGTGCTAATGATAGTGAATCTTGTTCTCAGAACGAGGACATTCCACCCTGGGTGAGTATGGTTCTGAGTATATGTAATGCATAAGAACCTTATCAGAAAAGTTCTCCTGTCCACAAGTGAAAAATACTCACTCTGGAGACTTGTTTAAACTTAGTTTAAAAATACTTAACCGTGGGATCACAGCTTCCTTCCTCCAGCCACCAGTTATTTATGCAAAGCATTCCACTCTCCCACATGGTACCTGCTTTCTTTCAACACAAATCTTATTCAGTTATTGGCTGCTGTGTTGGAATTGTTTGCCCGTGTTTGTTTATCTTTGTGCTTCACATCATGAAGTAAGTGCTATGTTTGTTTTTTCAGAATTTGGCTCCCTTAACAAATAATGCATTTGGGAACAAGTTTTCTGTTTGTTTGTTTGTATAAGTAGAAACGCAATTCCACATTAATATTTCAGTGTTTCCTTCTTCATGATATTTTTCCCATGTATTTTGCTCAAGAGCAGCAGAAGATGAATATTTTTATATCATCTCATTTCTTAAAAATAGGGAGCCAAGATTTCAGGTAGACCAACCTAACTTGTGGGATGTGTCCTGAGGATGCAAATTCAGGTGCAAATTGCTCTAAGGGGAAGAGCTGGAACACTTACTGCATTCAGCATATGCAAAGGAAACATCTGGGCCCTTTCTTCCTGGGGCTCCAACAGCAAGAGGAAGGACAACAAAGAACCAGAACCTTGCATTTGCTTTTTCAGGACTTGTCCCTCCCACACTTCCTTCCTCCTCTTCTACAAAAGTTTAGCCCTTTGTTTTGACTGTGATAGATAGTCTGAGCCCCTAGCCTTGCTTTTGCATTTGGGCTCACTCAATGAATAAGGTACCCCGCCCCAGCCCTATGTGGGAATCTACAGTGTCACTGCAGTGATCTGGATGCTACGTGGTGAAACTGCTAAGCTGAGATTGAACGAAAGAGTCCTGCTGGCCTTCACCACTGCCAGTATTGGAAAGTCCCTCTTTCTGCTCAAATGTTTATTCTGATGCTCTCAATCTACTTGAGCTGACACTTCCTCTCGGATTCCTTGGTTTTCTTGCAATATTCCGTGTCTCAACTTCGTTGCTTATTACTACATTTGGGAACTGTGGGCTTTGCCCTTGACTGAGTTGTGAATTCACTTGCCAAGCCCAATTGTGAAAGGAAAGTCCACAAAAGAACCACTGTTTGACAAAGTAGAAATTGAAGGCAGAATCTTAGAAGGAGGTGAGGTTAAGAGTTAAGAAGTTCAAATAAAGAATGCCTTCAAAGGTCATGAGGTGGGTTAGAGGGCAGCTCCGGAGATCCAGATGAGGACAGCAAGGCAAACCCAGGATAGCCCACAAAGATCATGGGTGACTCCATGCACCATGCAGGCAGACCAGACATGGCTTCCTGTTGCAGGATTTTCCCTGTCCAATCACATCAGGGCAGTAGGAGGCCAGTGATTGGATAGGGAAAGGGAGGTGGAGCTAAGAGTTGAGGAGAGAGGAGTGTCTCAGGGTAGGAGGAGGAAGGAAGATGGCTACTGATGAGTACCTGTGTGGCGTTTTCGAGCCACAAGTAGTTATGATTTCACAAGGTTAGAAATATTGGAATAAAGCTGTTATCATTATCAATTGGTTCTGAAATTATTGTATTGGCATCCGTAAACTGTGATATTATTGATACATAAATCTGATTGGTTAATTAAGCTTTAGCGTCTTGATTGTACTGGGTTACTGGGTGTTGTGTTATACAACCGCAAGGTTGGCAGTTCTATTTGTTTGCTGGAGTGTGGAACCACCAGTTACAGGGGACTGTGACAGGGAACTAGTGGCTTGTGGAACAAGTAAGCCAGGTACTGCAGGGGCTAGCTCTAGAGAGTTGGTAGCAGTGGCAGGAGTGTAAGAGTGTGGTCTGGCCCCGAAGAGTGGTGGCAGGATCATTTTTTAAATATTTCCCGCAACAGCTTCCCACGTTTTATCTATAGAATTCTAAGCGCAGTTCTTTAAGTTTCCTTTTATACTCACTGAAGAATCTCAATTCCATCTTTATCCTTTAGGGATAACAGCCTCAAAAATTTTAAGCCAGGCTGGATACTCCATTGAGAAATTTTAGAAAAAATTAATCAATTCAGGTAAAAAAGACATTTTGGGACCATTGAATAGTTCCACCAAAACTTATATTTAACAATAGTAATTAATATCTACCACATGTCAATATCCTAGTGCAATTCTTGACTTTGCTGGCAATTCTATTCCCTACTATGTAGTGTTTGGGACTTTTTGTGTTGATCTTAAAGTTTCTTATTTTTGTTGAGCCATTTAATTTTATTTATTTCCTTACACTCTACAGACACTTAAATATGATATCAGCCAGTATCAGGGATTGATGGCAATCACAGGAGGGGTTGCATATATTTTGTTAACTTGATACAAATCTAGACATACCCTGGAAGAGTGAGTCTCCCTGGTGGAATTGACTCCATCAGATTAACCCTTGAGCCTGTAATTGTGGCATTTTCTTGATTGCTATTGAGGGTGGTTCTGTCCCGGGCTATAGAGAAAAGATAAGAGAGCAAACCAGTAAGCAGCATCCCTCTATGGCTTCTGCTTCCAGCTCCTGCCTTCATTCCTGCCTTTGCTTCTCTTGGCAGTATAAAGTATAAAATGAGGTAAGTTCTTTCCTTCCCAAGTTGCCTTTTGTCAGTGCTTTATCACAACAACAACAAAAAGCAAACTAGAGCAAAAGACTAAACATTCTTGTGTCTCCATGTGTGGACTTGAGCAGATGCCTACTCCTAACAAGAGCGTGGACAGTTTATTTAGTAAAAGACACACTGCAAATGGAAGAAATATCCAGAAAACGAGAGGGTTAGAAGCTCAAAGACCTCACTGCACAGAAAATGGAGAGTTTTGTGTTGTTTTACTGTGGACATGTGGGCTCCTTTAGATAGTGAAGGCTTGGGGGCTCATTTGCATGACACCAGTTTTTTAAAGCATTCTCTCTTTGTTACATGTAGTTCTATGTACAACTGTGCCTTGCATGTCTCATTAGCATCTTGAATCTCTATCTAGAAATGTGTATTTTAGTGGTATAATGAGCTATAGGTCAGACTCTGGGGTACCTCTGTGCCAGAGCCTGTGATTGGTTTTAGCTGGGCAGGAATTTCCAACCTTCCTCTTTGGCAGCTTATTTTATTGTTTTCATATGCTAATTCTGTAAGGCCTTGGGCCAGACCTCTCAGATCACACTCTAAGCTATTCTGCCTCCACCATGAGACAGGAAGAACAGAAACATCTCAAGGACTTTTAACAGTCTTTGCTTGCACACACCTCAGATACAGCTTTCTGTGTAGTTATTGGAACATAGTTATTTTATTAAGAAACAAAAAATAAGACCAAGATCGTCAAGTTAAAATAAAACTTTAAAAGTTATAGGTACTAAATATATTCTTGGCAAAGATGGTTATAGAGAAAAAGAGAGACACTATTAGATGGAAAGGAATTTGGGATGGCAGATTTCTCTTCTATGAGAGGGTTGTTTCAAAACAGAAATTGAAATCAGTCACCAGTAAAGACAAAACAAGAACACCTAAGACCATCACAGAAGGTCTAAGTCATGAACAAGTTCATACATGACAAAAACATTACAAAATAGCATATAGTTGGTTAAGTTTCCGATGAGGAAAGGTTAGTAAATTTTTATAAAATTCACATTTATAATTTATTATTATTAATTAAATATATTAAAATTTATAAATTCACATTAAAATAAAAAAGCAGAGGAGATTTATTTATTTATTTATTTATTTATTTATTTATTTATTTATCTATTTTTCAGATGAGATTTACTGAGCCACATTGGGTAGAAGACTAAACATAGACTCCCTGCACTCAGGTTTATCTTTTTCTCTGGTCAGTTTTGTCTGGGTCCTTATCTCATCCATCCATCTACTCCAGAAATTTGGAAGGAGCTGTAAAAGGAGGCTGTGGGACCCCAGACACTCCAGTTTAACTTTTCAATGTTGGGGATTTGAGGTTTTCAAGAACAGAAATAAAATAGAGTCCCACAGACTATGAGAAATTACCATGAACTAAAGGACAAGGCCAGTTGACACACTTAGTCCTGGGGAACAGTCCATCTCTCCTGACACATACATACCTGCTACCTCAGAGAAATGCCACATGGACCAGGACCTAAGGAGTGAGACCTCCCATGGCTGTGGGAACTCAGAGGGGTTACAACCTGTGGATGGGGGGGTGGGCGATCAACTCCAACAATGCTCATCCTTAAAGACTGAAGCTTCCTTGAGCTCACTTGGTGATGTTGACTAACCATGCAGATAAGCATGGAGGTATCTCGAAGAACTCTTGAAGTAACATGTGAACATATTATCTTCAATACTAGGACCTTGTCCTCTGTCTTATTGATACTTCACCTTGCCTCACTGAGTGAACTTGTATAACAACAAGTATGGTAGACTTTCCCAAAAGTCAAAGAAGTTGCCAGCCCCAGCTTTGGAACTGCTGTATATACAGTCTAGTGACAAGGCCTAATATTGATGCCCTCACCTAAACATTAGGTTACATTCTTGGAACCACAACTTGCTTGCCTATCATTCTGTAACACATGAATAACTAGGACACTTACAAGCTATAGTAGCTATGGCAACTACAGTGATGCAATAAATAAAACACAAAATTGCTCGGATATCTCTTTTCTTCTCTATAATTGAAGACAAACCTACTTATACATAAGATGAGAAAGAATGAGCACCCAGTAAAGTCAGACTAAACAAAATGCCTGGTGGATTCCGGGGAATGTAATATTCTATTGTTCTAGGCAAAGGGGGAAAACCTATTGAGGTTCACGGTACCTCAAAAAACAGACATTAAATGTTTTAGTTAATTATGTCTTTGGGAAAAAGGATCATAATCCTGAAGTCAGATCCTGTCTGCCCTGTCTATGTGATAGCCTGAGATGTGAAGTCAAGTCACCTTCTTTCCTTTACCCAGTACAAAGGATGGACACATTCTGAGGAAATAAATGGCAATTAAATTTTATTTAAAAAGCCGGGCGGTGGTGGTGCACGCCTTTAATCCCAGCACTTGGGAGGCAGAGGCAAGGGGATTTCTGAGTTTGAGGCCAGCCTGGTCTACAGAGTGAGTTCCAGGACAGCCAGAGCTAAGCCGGAGCTATACAGAGAAACCCTGTCTCAAAAAAACAAAACAAAAAAAAATTATTTAAAAGCTATTTCTGTCAAGCCTAAGAATAAGGCTACACAATATAAACCTACAGACTATTTAAAGCCTTAGAAATTCTCTTCGAGCAAGGGGAAAATATGTATATTAATTTTGCTGTATTTGTTTTGTTTTGTTTTGTTTTGTTTTGTTTAAAGACAGTGTTTCTCTGTGTAGTTTTGGTTGCCCTGGAACTTGCTCTGTAGACCAGGCTAGCTTCAAACTCAGTGATTTGCCTGCCTTTGCCTCCTGAGAGCACCACCCCTGCCTAGCTTTGTATATTAATGTTTTAGCATAAAGATGTTCTATTTAGGAACCTACGCATAGGGAGCAGAGGACACGCTGAGTGAGTATGTATGAATGACATGTGTGAACATGTAGACATGTTCACAGCCATGGCAGGTCTCCAAAGCCTCAGACCTGTGGAGCCATGGCAACCCTTCCTCAGCACCTTTGTTCTGGATGAAGAATCCAAGATTGTTTGTCATCTTGACATTTACCTATGGCCTTTTCCCCTGTCTATCTTCCTGCCGGGATGTTTATCTGCCTTCATAACCTCAAGGTAGTTTCTTACAATTTACTCCACCATTTGATTTCTTTTTGTTTGTGCTTTGTTACATTCTCAGTATGTAGCCACCAAGGATTTTGTCTGCATTTCGAATCCACAGACTCTCGCTCCTGAAGTCAGGTTAAAATAATGAGGACAGTTGTACTACCAGACACAGTGGCTTTAGACATGCTTTGAGTAGCACTAGGGGGAGCCTGCTTAATCTTTAAAGAGAAATGTTGTTTTGTTGGTGGTTTTTTGTTTGTTTATTTGCTTGGTTTGGTTTTTAGTTTTTCTAGACAGGGCTTTTCTATGTAGCCCCAGCTGTCCTGAAACTTGCTTCATAGGCCAGGCTGGCCTTGAATTCATAGAGATCCTTCTTCCTCTACCCCCAGAGTTCTGGGATTAAAGGTGTACACCACCACCACCCTACTTTTTTTGTTTTTGTTATTTGGTTTCTGTGGGTTTTTGTTTTCCCAAGCAGAGTTTCACTAAGTAGAGTAGGTTAGCTTTCAGCTCAGAAATTATCTAGCATCAAAGGCATGTGCTGCCATGCCCAGGATAATGCTGTTTTGCAGGTAAGTAGGTCAGAACAAGTTCAAACCAGTATATTAAATGAACTAACCAAGCACCTCACCTCCAGGAACACACTAGATAGGGATTACACATCTGTGAGAGCGCATCGTCATGGCTTCCCTGGCCCTTGCTCTTTTGGGGTGTCATTTGTTGACATAGTCAAGTTGTTCCTGTTCAGACCTGGTATTTTTAACCTTCCCATAAAATCTGTGTCTTCTAGAATACTATCCTCTGGTCTGGAGGGTTTGTGAAAGATTAATTGCAAAAACTATGGTGAACTATGGAGAGGGAGAAGAACTGCCCATTTCAGTTGGACCAGCCAGGTGTCCAGCCGCCTCTGCTCATCCACAGCCCTTATCTGGAGATGCTCATGAGGAGATAAAGAAGAAGCTGGAACACACCCGTCTTCCTCACTTTCTGGCCTTGGGCAAGGCCCTTCTCGGAACTGCTACTTTGGGGAAGCTTCCTTATCTGGCCTGCTTCATTCTGTCTTCTGTTCTCATCCCAAGGGAATCCAAAAACCTTGGGCAAAGGATCCAAATGGATTTCTTTTTGCCCCTTTGGTCTGTATAGAGTGCAGTTAAGACAAACACAAGGAATGTTTCTGGGGCAACTTCAACAGAAGAGCTGACTTAGAGAAAAGAAACAGACAGCATAGATGGAGCCCTTGTGTGTCCTTGTTGATTTTGGTTGCTCAGGATAAAGGCTATAGACAAAAGCAAGCTGTGAATGAACGAGTTTGTTATACCATTTGGGATAGACTCCATCAGCAAGGAAGTCAGGGCAGGAATTCAATGCAGGAACCTTCAGGCAGGAACTGAAGCAGACACCATAGAGGAACTTCCCAGCTGGCTTGCTTTTCATGGCTTTTCAGTGTGCTTTCTTGTGCATTCAGGGTCATCTGCCCAGTGGTGACATACCCACAGTGGGTTGGACCCTTCAACAGTTACTAATTCAGAAAATACAGCATGTCCATAGACCAGTTTGATGGAGATAATTCCTCAATTGAGGGTACTTCTTCCCAAGAGACCTAGTGCTCCATGGCAGAAATGTGTTAACTTGTCAGGGTTCGTTGTTATTTTTTTTTTTTTAATAAGAATTTTATCCTTTTTAAAAGCTTAGAAAGAAAAGGAAGTGAACCACAGAGCTGGCTCAGTCTTTGTAGCAGTAAATGCCAACAAAAGCCTCATTTGTTTTATAAACTCTTGAGAATCAGAGCCACTTCTGGTAAAAGATGTCTGGAAGGCCAGCAGTTGGTTTCACTTTGTGTGTTTTTGAAATTTCTGCTTGCAGAAAGTGGGAGGCATTGGGGAGTATTTTTCAGTTGCCTCTTGCATACTTTGCCTGTTATGGAATTTTGGCTTCTGTCTAAGGAGTCTCATTTGTTTTTCATATCCAAGGCTGGTACTCTTAGCATTCCTGACCCACCTCTATGTCATCTCCTGCGGCCCATCTCCTGTTTGCCTCATTTTGTAGACTCTTTAGTTTTGTCATTGATATCTTTTTCATCAGAACAATGTTTTGGACTAATCTTAAAATGATGTCAGCTGAACATTTTTGTTTTTATATCTTTTAGAAGCTTTTGTTTACAGAAAACAATACTTGCAGTAGCTTATACTGTTCTTGACTTGCAGAGCACTGCAGTTACAAGCTGGAAGTGACTTAAAAAAACCTTTAAATATTTTTAAATATTTAAAATTTCTAAATATAGGAAATGTTAGGCTAAAACCAAGTATAGTTCATACTTGTTTGATTAGCTTCTATATTTCAAAAATGTATGGGAATTATCAGATACTAAATGTAAACTTAAAGCATTTTGTATCTTAGAATATATGTATCCAATGTGAGAATGATTGAATTTAACAATTTGCTTGCTCCTGAATAGCTCAACATGTTTCATATACTTGATTGATTCCTGTAAACATCTCCAGCTGTAGTCACACTATCCTTATAATAATGCCTTTCCTCAAGTGCCTCAGAAAGCTAACAAAAGCAATATGCAAACTCTAAAAGAAAAACCTTCTTGAAGCACTCAATTTTAGTACAGTTGATAGTGCTAAAGCCTGTAACCCCGTGTGATTCCCTTAAGCATTTCTGAATTTTAAAACCAGAATTACAAATTCAGTAAATGAAATTATCTTAATTACTTAGAATTTGTGACAGACACAGATAGGGAAAAAAACCACAGTGTTTTAGCCAAAGTCGTCTATTGTGATGTTAGCTCCTCTTAAACATCTTCAATACAAAATCTTCAAGGGAAATACAATGAATTTGAAACTCATACTTGATAAAAATAAAAGCTAGGCAAAACAACAATATTGTATTAATTTTCTTCTTCTGTTTGCTTCACACATATATGTTTATATTTATTTATTTTTAAAGTTTTATGCTTATGAGGATAATTGCTTAAAATTGAGTAGAACAGAATCAGGCATATGGTATTTATAAGTATAAAAAAATCATATTGGATCTGGGTACCATGCTGGGAAGTATGGATCCAACTTAATTACATCTGTAATGATCATAATCAAATAAGATATTCTGCATACCTAAGAGTTATGACTTGAATACATCTTATTTTATATACCCAGCTCTAGCATGGAAGTAGAATTTGCATAGTGTTAGGCAGACATTTTCAAGCTTAGCCCCTTTGAGACTAACTGGACAGTTTCTTGCTATGGAGGATGTGAGGGGACACTGCAGGATGCTTACTAGCACCCCAATCTCTGTCAGCAAGATACCAGTAGCAGTCTGTAAACTGTTCTAACCATAATTGCTGATGGACTATTTTTAAAACTACAAGTATCTTTTGGTATAATTGGAGTCAAAATAGCACTCAGTTGAGAATCACGGAGAGTAGATAAAGATAGATAAAATATATAATTAAAAGCATTATCCATTTTCACTCCGATATAATCAATACTGTTGTTTTGTGTATGTAGAGTTTACCACCGATATCTTTAAGGCAAAAGAAAGAATGATCTGGAGAACTTGGACTATATAACAAAGAGGGTGAGTTGGTAAATCATCAAGTTATTTGAGGCCCCAAACCGGGCCTTTTTCCATGGAATAGCGGAGGGGGGTGGAGTATCTCCTAGGGGAAATGAAGGGAAAACCACACCCCTACCCCAGCAATATGCAGACAATGAGACAAAAAAAAAGTGGTTGCAAAGATAGCTGTCCTCCAGTGGGTACCAGAACCCAGTAGTAGAACAGAAGGAAAGCTCTAGAAAGCAGTTCAAGGACTTATCAGGGTTTCATAAATTGGACATAAGTCCCTACAAGAGAGTTAAAAGAATTTAAGCCTTGGGGCTGGAAAGATGGCTCAGCAGTGAAGAGCACTGACAGCTCTTCCAAAGGCCCCGAGTTCAACTCCCTCTTCTGGTGTGTCTGAAGACAGCGACCGTGTACTTACATATATAAAATGAATCTTAAAAATAAAAAAAAAGGGACTGGAGAGATGGCTCAGTGGTTAAGAGCACCGACTGCTCTTTCAAAGGTCCTGAGTTCAATTCCCGGCAACCACATGGTGGCTAACAACCATCTGTAATGGGATCCTGTGCTCTCTTCTGGTGTATCTGAAGACAGCTACAGTGTACTCATATACACAAAATAAATAAATAATTCTTAAAAAAAAATATTTCAAGCCTTAAAGAATGGTGGAAGCCAGGTCACAAAAGGGTTAACAAAGCTTATAAAGATTAGTGTCTGAGCAGTGAGGTTTCCCAGGAGGCAGTGCTGGTCTTCTTACAGTGAGGAACACAAGGTAATGGTGCAAAGGTAGTGTGGGTTTGTTGCTCTTTTGAGAAAGTTTCATTCTAAAAGTCTTTATAGACAGGGTCTTTCACTTTTGCCAGACTTTCTAAGAAATAAGATTTCAGACACTGAGTCTGACCCATCTGTATAAGCGCCACAGTGATGTGACTGAGTCTGGTTTGTGCTGCCATCATGAAGTTCTTGTGGCTATGGGCTTTATGAAGGAAAGAGATTTGTTTGACTCATGACATTTGCTATTATACATCTAGAAAATACAGCAGTGGGTGTGTATACAGCACGGAGGGGTGGAAAGGGGGATTTCCAAACAGGTAAGGCCATAGTATGTTTGGAAAGGAGACCTATTTCTTTATTTATTTATTTTGGTTTTTTGGATTTGGTTTTTTTCGAGACAGGGTTTCTCTGTATAGTCCTAGCTGTCCTGGAATTCACTCTGTAGACCAGGCTGGCCTCAAACTCAGAGATCCCCCTGCCTCTGCTTCCCAGAGTGCTGGGATTACAGGCATGCAGCACCACCGCACAGCAAGCTATTTTTTAATGTTCTGGGTTGCTGAGGTAGCGGTAGACTGTTCATGAGGGAGCATGCATATCCTCATTATCGTCTAGTAGGCTCAGACTCTGAAATCAACAATTCAATTTCTCCATACTTGGGAACCAACAAACTAGCAGATGAAACTATTGGTGATTCAAGCCATGGCATTTGCATTAGGTAATAGGACATGAGCGTGCGCGCGCGCGCGTGTGTGTGTGTGTGTGTGTGTGTGTGTGTGTGTGTGTGTGTGTGTGAGAGAGAGAGAGAGAGAGAGAGAGAGAGAGAGAGAGAGAGGCTTTACTAGGATGACTTAAAAGTCATAGACTGAGTAGTCAAACAGCAGTCATCTAATACTGGAGAGGCAGAGAAGATGATGACTATTCATTTCACAATGAAAGAGGCCAAACAATTTGGAGGTGGGTCCTGCATTTAATCGTTCTTGGAAATGGCAGCACAGATACACCCAGAGGTGTGCCTCTTAGTGGATTCTAGATCAGGGTTAATCATCCTGAACTCTGGCCTCTAGACCTGCTTCAAGAGTACCACTGGGGCACTCTCCTGTGACAGTTCTTCATCTGCCACAAGGTTCTGCCAGTCCTCTCATACTTTCTTTGAAGTCTTGGTGGAACGTGCCAGGACCCTATTACTCTTGCATGTATGTTTGTATATAAGAATAGACCTTGTGCATAAGTTTCTGCTTGGCTTCCTCCACAGTGGGAGCCTGAGAAACATTCCTTGACATCTGGAAGGGCTCAGAGCAGTGTCCTGCAAAGCATGCAGTGAAGTCTTGAGGTGACTTTGTTCAAGGAACCTGTAGAAATCATACCAGGCCCATTTCTTGAACCCACACTATCTAAAAGGCATAGGAGCTCATTATAAGGGGAGAGATGACTTTGTAAATTCTTTCTATGACCTTGACATATTGTTTTCTATTGACAGGATGTACAACACCTGGCTCCTTTTAGTTGGTGCTAATCTTTAGCAACCAGCTGTTGTGACATATACATTTCTTTCATGCCTTTCTCTGGCCAGCCTGAAGCTTTCCAATCAAATTTCCTGTTCTGTTTTCCCTTTTAAATACCTATTTCCTCTATCAAAACTGCTTTAAACTGCCCACATAGGCTCTTCTGTATTTTGTGTAGAAATGACTCTTATTAGACACCCCTTAGCCCACAATTTCAAATGTGGACTTCCATAAGTCCCCAAGGCATGGGTACAATATAGACAGGTTCTTTCCAATACTGTGGTAGAGAGGGAAGGCTTGATTCTAGTTTCCAACAGGATCAGATTCATTTTATGGGCTCCTTTCTTCAATTAGTTGCTTCCCATCCACTTCCATCAATCTTCTGGTTAAGAGCACTCAATGCATGTCTAAGAAATTCTTGCCCTTTTCTAGTTTCCTTGCTTTCTGAGCTTTCACTAGAATCACTGTTATGTTCTGTCAATGGGCATGCAGACTTTTTCTAGCCGCTTCCCCAAACTCTTCTAACCTTTGCTGATTACTCAAGTCTAAAGTTTATTGCAAATTTCCACATATCACTATAACAATAATCCATCTTCTTGGTACCAATTTCCTATCTTAGTTGATTTTGGGTTGCTAAAATGAACTCTCCAAGGCTGAATGCTTTGTTTACAAAAAGAGTTATACTGGGATTATATATAACACAGAAGACTGGATGGTCCAGAAATTATGGAAACATTGGCCTGGTAAAGGCCACCTTGGCTGTGTCACGGCATGGTAGAGATGTGAAACAGGGGGCTCTACTTGAATAACGGCCAAAGTGTGTGAGTAATCTCACTTTTAAACATCGTTTTGCAAGACAGGTTTAATATATTATTTAATCTAATCAATAGACTCAAGCCTCCATGACTCAAATGTCTTCCAGTAGACTCATCTACTTAACCACATGAGCACCTTAATGAGCACCATGCTTCCACTGTACGAACTTTTGGGAAACAAGCCATGTTGAATCATAACAGCTAATGAGGAAGAAGTCTAGACTTTGGTCTTCAATTGTTCTTAGCCATCTGTGTTTTTCTATTAGTAAGAGTTTCTTAAAAGATGATTATTCCCAATTTGTTGGTTGCCGATTTGTCCTCTTGATGGTGTCCTTTGCCTTACAGAAACTTTGTAATTTTATGAGGTCCCATTTGTCAATTCTTGCTCTTAGAGCATACGCTATTGGTGTTCTGTTCAGAAACTTTCTCCTTGTACCGATGTCCTCAAGGGTCTTCCCCAGTTTCTTTTCTATTAGCTTCAGAGTGTCTGGCTTTATGTGGAGGTCCTTGATCCATTTGGATTTGAGCTTAGTACAAGGAGACAAGGATGGATCAATTCGCATTCTTCTGCATGCTGACCTCCAGTTGAACCAGCACCATTTGTTGAAAAGGCTATCTTTTTTCCATTGGATGTTTTCAGCCCCTTTGTCGAGGATCAAGTGGCCATAGGTGTGTGGGTTCATTTCTGGATCTTCAATCCTGTTCCATTGATCCTCCTGCCTGTCACTATACCAATACCATGCAGTTTTTAACACTATTGCTCTGTAGTATTGCTTGAGGTCAGGGATACTGTTTCCCCCAGATTTTCTTTTGTTGCTGAGAATAGTTTTAGCTATCCTGGGTTTTTTGTTGTTCCAGATGAATTTGATAATTGCTCTTTCTAACTCTGTGAAGAATTGAGTTGGGATTTTGATGGGTATTGCATTGAATCTGTATAGTGCTTTGGGAAAAGATCTTCACCAATCCTACATCAGATAGAGGGCTAATATCCAATATATATAAAGAACTCAAGAAGTTAGACTCCAGAAAACCAAACAACCCTATTAAAAAATGGGGTACAGAGTTAAACAAAGAATTCTCACCTGAAGAACTTCGGATGGCGGAGAAGCATCTTAAAAAATGCTCAACTTCATTAGTCATTAGGGAAATGCAAATCAAAACAACCCTAAGATTTCATCTTACACCAGTCAGAATGGCTAAGATTAAAAATTCAGGAGACAGCAGGTGTTGGAGAGGGTGTGGAGAAAGAGGAACACTCCTACACTGCTGGTGGGGTTGCAAATTGGTACAACCACTCTGGAAATCAGTCTGGCAGTTCCTCCGAAAACTGGGCACCTCACTTCCAGAAGATCCTGCTATACCACTCCTGGGCATATACCCAGAAGACTCCCCACCATATAATAAGGATACATGTTCTACTATGTTCATAGCAGCCCTATTTATAATTGCCAGATGCTGGAAAGAACCCAGGTATCCCTCAACAGAAGAGTGGATGCAAAAAATGTGGTATATATACACAATGGAGTACTATTCAGCCATTAGAAACAATGAATTCATGAAATTCTTAGGCAAATGGATGGAGCTAGAGAATATCATACTAAGTGAGGTAACCCAGACTCAAAAGGTGAATCATGGTATGCATTCACTAATAAGTGGATATTAACCTAGAAAACTGGAATACCCAAAACATAATCCACACATCAAATGAGGTACAAGAAGAAAGGAGGAGTGGCCCCTGGTTCTGGAAAGACTAAGTGAAACAGTATTCAGCAAAACCAGAACGGGGAAGTGGGAAGGGGTGGGTGGGAGGACAGGGGAAGAGAAGGGGCCTTACGGGACTTTCGGGGAGTGGGGGGGCTAGAAAAGGGGAAATCATTTGAAATGTAAATAAATTATATCGAATAAAAAAAATACAAAAAAAAGATGATTATTCCTGATCATCACACAACCACATGAAGGTCTCTACACGTTATCTGAACAGTTTCAGCTACATTTTAATTCAGCACCTTGTATTCTTTCACATGACCTGGAAGAAGTATGAATGAGGTCATGATCAAGAGCACATATTTGCGAGCATTACACACAAATCTGTATATGCCCTTACTGCATTATGTGACTCAGGCAGACTATCGTCTCTTCTGTGACTAATAGAAACAATCAAAGTTCAGTTGTGGGTCTTCAATTTGGAGCAGCTCCAATCTACAAACATTTATTAAACACTGTGCCTAGTTCTGATAGCTACTGGTGATAAACAGAAAAAAATACAGATAGATTTTTGTCTTACAGGCCACTCAAGGAAAAAAAATCATACAAATATTCTCAAATAAAATAAAAAAAAATATGAAGCTGAAGAAGCGCTCGGACATATCAGCCTGGGGAATCTGAAAGCGGGATAGAGAGGAGAGGATGCTTAGCTTGTGCTTGAGTGGGGAAAAGAACATGTGTAAACACATAACATCTGCTCCAGATGTTTACATCTTACAGGTAGCCACAAAGAGAATTTGGTTTATATGAACAATGCCTTGTCCCATTGCTTTGGAATTCAATTCATCTCATCCATTATATTGCATGGATTTTAGGAAAATGCTTTGTTTATATGGAATTGCTCCACTGTTGAGTGCTTAACTATAGCTTCCAAAGTCATCCTCTGAAAGGAATCGCAGGATGTGATGTACTTGTCCTCAGCTGTGAGAAACTAAACAAGCTTCTGGAAGAGTTTTCCAAGGGATCTCTTAGGAGTTCACACTAAGCTGTGGAAGACCTGATCTGCCGGCCAGGTTATCTTCATCAGGTTGGACATGAAAAATTCAGAAGAACTAAAGCTGTACACCAGATAGTTGGTGGTGCCAGGTGTTGGGTTAGACAAACTCCAGGGGAAAAGAGGAAGAAATTAGTGGAGCATTGGGAGGGTGGAGTGGATCTCCCAGAAAGCTTCTGGAGGAAGAAGTGCTTGCAATCCAGATATATTTTAATTCCTGTGGATAGGAAGGTACAAATCCAGTCTCTAGAGTATCCAGGCAGTTAACCAAAAGGAATGACTTTCTTCCCACTGTTGTGGATAAAACAACAAATGTGGAGAGCTCTGGCAAAGCCTAGCTGCTGCTTGTGGGGACCCATGGGTTTATGTGGGAGTTAGATACCTGGCCAAGCACGGGCACACTGGAGTAACGTTTTATTTCCAAAATCAAGGAATTTATACTTTTATAGGAAATCTCCAAATGTTATCCAACACCTCATATACCAAGCAGAACACATCTGCTAGTGTTTGAGTTCATTAGTGACCAAATTCTGATGTCTGCTCAATTAATAAACCGTTTACAGAATCCCGTAGTTAAAAATGACAATGTCCTCATTGGAAGCATGTGAGTTAATGTATTAGAACATACTTAATTGCAGTAAAGGGAACTTGTGCTTTTTAATTTTCTCTAGTGGGCCAAGTCCAGAAAGATAACTCTAAATGTCCTAGACACAGTGGCTTGGCTGTAGAACAGAGAGCAATCATGTTTCTGAAGTGTGGTCTCCTCTTGTCTTGCTGCCCCTTAGCACGGTTGGGAGAAATAAGATTCGACAGTAAGAGAGAACACTATTCTGAGTCATAAAAAATTTTATTTTCATTTGTTCCAGCAAAGCCTAACAGCTGCCTGTAAGAAGCCATGGGTTTGTGTGACCAAACGTGGGCCGGGTAGAATTACTGTTTTTTTTTTCTTACAAAATCAAGGAATTCATATTTTTATAGGCACTTTCCAAATTTTATCGAACACTTTATATGCCAAAAAAATACATCTGTTATTGGTTCAGGTTATTAGTGAGCAAATTCTATATAACAAATAACAATTGTTAATGTTCATACTAAATCCAACACAGGTCACGGCCATGACTCTCCAGAACTTTGAGTTCCTCTAGATCCTTCAGTTTGGTAGACTTTAGAGACCAGGATGTGAAGGCAGAGAAGGCAGGTAAAGGGGGAAGAGATGAAAGAATGTCAGGTATATGTGGTGCACGTAAGAAAGCTCTCCCCACACAGGACCAGAGGAACTTCTGAAGAAGCCCGGTAGAACTTCTGAGAGACAAGCTGCACACTTTCTTCCTGTCTTCTTATGATCCTTCCTGCTCTTTGCACGGCTCCATTCCTTAAAGGAGACATACAACTGAGTACATCAAGTTTGAAAGGATCAGAGCGACCAAGGAAGAAGACCACAGTTTGCGAGTCTGCTCATAGAACTGCATGTATTTCACCAGAGCGGAGCCCGAATAAAAGCCACAATAAGCCTTCAGAGAGACAAAGATCAGGTCGTGCAAACACAATACACAACAAAAGTTTGTAGAAGGCCAGAGAGCACACGTAACCTTTGCGATCCTTGATGGACCTCACCGCAACTTTCCGTTTGTAGTTACCACAGTTTTCCATCAAACTAATATTTATTTTAGCAGTAATCAAAGACCTAGAACTTTTCCCTGGAAGAGCAATGAAATCCAAAATGTGAATAACTCTGTGAATAACTCCTGAGTAAATGCTATTGTCATCCTAGGCTGGGGTTGTGTTCCTGTAAAGAGATTAAATGAGTCAATGAGAGGGAAGCAAAACAACGCCTGCAAGAAGATTAGCTCCCCCAGTGGTTATGCCTGATGATTCGATTTTTCTTTCCTGAATCTGGGTGTGGTGGAACATGCCGGTAACCTCAGTACTCAGGAAGACGAGCTCAAAGCCAGCCTGGGTGCCATGTGAATTTGAGGCATCCTGAGTTGCTCACCGAGATGCTCTCTCCCAAACGAAATTTTGAACTCTATCATTTGCCAGGTTCTTGCTGCCCTGTCCAATACCTCTGAAAGATAGTGGAAATTTACTTCGGCACATAGAGACTTCAAAGCAGAAAACAGGGTTGCCTTTAAGAGTGGAAGAACAATATTAACTAACCTAAATGAACCCCTCAGAGCTCCCGGAGACTAAACCAACCAAAGAGAATACATGGGTGGGTCCATGGTTCTCACTGCATAAGTAGCAGAGGGTAGGCATCAATGGGAGGGGAGACTACTGGTCCTGTGGCGGCTCCATGCCCCAGTGAAGGGGTATGCTAGAGGGGTTAGGCAGGAGTGGGTGGTTGGGTTTAGAGGCAAAGGGCTGGCGGGTGGGATGGGGATTTGTGGAGCAGTGGCTGGGAAGGAGGACATTTGAAATGTAAATAAATAAAAAATAAAACCAAAGAAAAAGAAGAAGAAAAAAGAGTGGAATTTGGTACAGGAGGGAACAGCCAAGCATTTCCTTGCATTGTAATGAATCCTGAAGATCTGTTTGCTCAAAGGGAAGGAGACTTGTTTCAAAATCTCTGTGGAGGTCCACCTGTGTTATCTTTCGCAACTTATTTTCCTGTCGCATTTCCAAGTCTTCTGTTAAGTTTTCCTTCTAGGGAGTTTACTGTCTGGGGTTTGTCCAGTAAACCTTCCCAGTCTGCTTTCTCTCTTGCTTTTCAACCAGCCAGCCAGTCCCTTTATTAACTTAATTATAACCAATTTGAAAGCTATCTTGTTGGAGTAAGAATAGATTCATCTCCCTTGGTTGAGACATTTAAGACTGAAATGCCTTCAAGCCTACAAGACGACCAGCAAAGTTAAATTTCTATCTCACATCCCCAGACTCCAAAACTCTGTGTATATTTTATCTTTTGGCTGGTTAGGGAGAAAGTTACCAGCATTTCTGAGATTCTTAGGAAACTGCTTAAGAAGAGAAAGCTTCCTCCACAGTGTCTCAGAGGCCAGTGATACCAGATACTGTCTTAGCATTAAAAAAACAAAACAAAACAAACAAGCAAAAACTAAAAACAGAAAGAAACAGTGAAAAGTTGTTGCCAGACACTGAAACAGAAGGAAGAGCAGGGAAACAGAAGCTGAAGGCAGATCTTTGCCTTGGGCTCTCTCTGCCATGACTGTGGTCTCTTTAATTATGTCCCATTTTACAGACACAAAAGAACAAAAAGAAGAAAACTAAAAATGTAAGATATTAAAATAAAACTATAAAAGCCAACAACTGTGATTATTTAGTCTACTGCACTTTAGTTTCTTGGCCTGTATATGGTGGGCAATGGCAAAACATTGAACAACCCTTGCAAAAACAAAATGAAGCAAGATAAGCCAGCTTTTAATGATGCCTCTTGTTTGTCAGGCTAGGGGGAAGTTTGGAGCAATAAACTTCTATTGAACCAGGAGAAGAGAATAACACTCTCAGAAAGAAAAAACTTTTACATAAGCAAATATGCATAGTCTCACATAAGTTTATACACAGCTTCCAACATGCAGACCTCTCATTTACACATTTCCACAAAAATTTATCTGGACCCAACTTGTATGCATTCTCACAATTATGTATTTATACACACATGCATAAATTCTCACAATTACATATATATACATACATACATACTTACATATGCATATGGAACAAAAGACCAAGCACCAGTGTAGAAAGAACTCACTCATTTTGGATGAAAAATGAGCTCCAAGCTTTATTGCATAAAGAAAGAAAAGGCTTCCACCCTTTAAATGCTAAATGAGTTAAATCCATGTTTATAAGAAAAAAGCTTTGTTCCTCTTAATAAGACTAAGCCTGCCTTGTCCTTACCATGGGGCCTGCTCTGTCCCATGATAAGGAGAAGCCTGCCTGCTCCTTCTGCTCTCTGCAGCATTTTCTTTTTCCCTCTTTCCCTCTGCATTCTGCACAATGCTCTCTTAATTTTTTATATTACCTATAGTTTCTAAGTTATTCTACTCTGCATTCTCCTAATCTTGTTCTCTTCTGACTAAAAATTTCTCCTCAGTTCAGTTTTTCTCTCAGCTCAGTTCTTCTCACCTATTCCCTCTCACCTCAGTTCCTCAGTTCTAACTCTTCTCTTTGTCCTCAGCCCTTAAACATCTTTCAGAATACATGATCATATGTTACAAAGTTCATCACAAGTTCAAACAAAAAGTCAAATCAGAAATTGAAATAGAAGTTTACAACAGAGAATGTTTACTTGCATATCCATTAAAAGTAATTATCTAGCTAAACATCTATCACCTGTCTTAGCTCTACAGGTTCATCTAAGGTTTAAAAACCATAACTAAGTTATAAGTCAACCCTTCCAGCAGGTTCAGTTATTCCAGGGTCCCGAAGAGGCACTACCTGAGGGTCAAAAGGGGGGAGAGAAGGAAGGAGGCCAAGCACCCTAAGAAAGACAAAGTCAGTCTGGGTTGTGTCAAAGCCTCGTTTAATGTTCTGGGGTACACAGGTTTTAAGCTCTCAGGGGAAGAGTTCTTCCTAAGGTAAGAACAAAGGAGGGAAGGGCAATCTTAGCAGTTTCAGCGGGAAGAGATAAGTATCCTCTGGTGGAGACATCTGGTGTTTGAGTTGTCTGGAGCACCCCACAGTTATCTCAGGACTTCCTTCCACTGCAATTACCGGAGAGGCTCTTCTTTGTTTTACTCAGGACCTTTGCCCTGTCAGCCCTCCAGGCTGAAGTGAGGATCTCTAATGGCTTCCCACAATAAGTGAAGTTTTGTATAGATAATCCGAGTCAATATTTTATCTTCTGTCCTAGCACCTATAATAAATTATTAGTTCCCTTTTTATGACCTTTGGATAATTGTTTTACCAACTCTTGGAATGTGCTCTGAGTAGGAGAAAGTCTGGTTGCCATCTAAGAGCAATTAACTGGTGACACTTGGGAGACTGCAGTTTTGACTATCAGAAAAGAACCTAATAGTAGTCCTGTTATAAAAGAGCTTAATAATCACATATATAATTTTAGGAATTCCTATAGGATCATCATTAAAACTTAAGTAATCTATTTGTCTACACAGCATCACTATAAGGCAATACATCTTTGTGGATCTGCAGAGATCTACTCCAAAGGGGTGTACTATTACTTATTGATTATTATATATATTTAATGTTAAGAGGAAAAGCATATTAATAGCAGGAGTCTTTCCTAAAATTAGTCTCTCACAGCCTTGCTTAAGGAGGGCTCCCCTGTTGCAGATTATATAATAATCCGAAGCAGGCCGTTTCAAGATGATCACCTGCTAGTTATTAGCTTATCCCTTTATGGCTCCTGCCACTGAAACAATGAGTCAAAACAAATGTCCCTTTTCCATCACGTTCACAAGAAAGTGACAACACATTGAAGACTCTAGTGAAATCTGTGGGTTCTTACCTTGGCCATTGGTGTATAATCTTATACGGAACAAAGTTATAGTGAGTACCTATTCTCTCTGTGAGGTGTTATGGTCAGTGCTGGAGACATAAAGCTACACAGTAGGAATGCCCCCTCTGCCTGGTATGCAGGGTATAAGAAAGTTGTCAGACATTTCAAAGCAGAGCTCATAATCAATTATTCATTTTGAATTTCCAAGAGATTATGTGCAAAAAACCAATAGTTTATACTCAGACCTGTTCAGCTTGAGTTGACTATTAAGTAGATACTTCATAGGTGCAGATGCGCTCAGGTGCGTGTGCACACACACACACACACACACACACACACACACACACCATGTGTTCTGAGTTTTGCCCCCAGCACCTCAAAAATATTAATTCTTTATGATCTCAAGAACAAAGAATATTATTTATCTGTATTTAAAGTCAGTGAAATCACTTAAACTTCTTTTCTTTGATAGTCTAGTGCTCCAAAGAAACAGAAGATTTAGTCTATTATTGTCAGGACAGGAAGCATAGAGGCACACAGGCAGACATGGTATAGGAGAGGTAGCTGAGAGGTCTACATCTGAATTCATGGGCAGACAGAAGAAAGAGACACTGGGTATGCCTGAAGCTTCTGAAACCTCAATTCTATACTAAGTGACACTCTTCTTCCAGTAACTATTAGGAGGAGTCGCCTCCTAATAGTGCCATTCCATATGGCCCTATGGGAGCCATTTTCATTCAAACCAGCACAATTACTTTTCTCATGATCTCTGGGAGAAGTACAGGAAAATATCACTAGCTTGTTTATGTTATGCAAAGTGCTAACATCCCAAACTCTTGGGGAAGAGGATAAACAATATGGAGACACAGGGAGTTCTAGAAGCCCCAGGAACAAAGACTACATGAGTAACTGCAGTGGTGTTTGTAAGCAGTGGGCTAGAATGCTGTGTGAACATGATCTCAGCTCTATTCACAACATGAGCTGAATATAACATTCTGGTCTGACATACAAGACAGTGAAGCAGGATACTTTCCCAGATGACACAGTTACAAAGTGTCAACTTCTTTTACATGCTCAGTTCTTCATGAAGGCGCTTGAGAAAACTTCCCAGCTCAAGTCAAAACCCTCATCATTACTTGTGTGTACAGACTGTTTTAGTGAATTATGGTCATTTATGTTCAACATGTGGAGGTCAGATATCACACATCCTGATGTTCCTATGGCTCATTGGTTTACCGTCAGCTGAAAGAGGAAACATTTCCCACATTCAGTGTGGGAAAAACAACAGAGTCTAGAAATAGCATCCAATTCCCCTTTCCCTTCATGTCGTATAACCTGAGCAAAGCCAAGAAATTTCTGTTTATGAATTGGGCACACACTGCCATTTGTCCAAGTAAAATATGTCAAACCTCAATGAATCAGATATTTTCTTTGTGAGGTCTATTCAATTTAAATTAGAGTATTTCAACTTAAGCCAATGCGTTGTAAGCTAGAGTGAAGAGGCAACACAAGCTTCCTGTATCCCATAGATGTGCTATCTACCACAACCTCCCTTCCCTAGATCTTTTCTGGCTATTCACACTCACCTTAACCTTTTGCTTCTTGCTTTCCTCCCTTATCCACATGTGGTTTTCTACAGATTTGTTCCTGGAATATTTGTTAACCATATGACACTCCATCACTGTTCTGCATTATGGAATTTACAGAGAGCCTCTCTAAAGAAATGATCCTGTCTTACTTTAGATCATTCGAGCTAACTAGAATACCTTGCTCATGTCTGATTAAAAAGAAACAAAGAAAGAAAGAAAAGAAAAGAAAAGAAAGGGAAAGAAAGGAAATAAAAGGAAAGGAAAGAAAAGAAAAGAAAAAAGAAAAACAAGCAAAAAAACAAAACAAAACAAAACCCCTATTTGTTGAAATGAAGGTGTGGCCACATGAAGGCCAAAGGTAGTTTTCGTATGCTTCCTGATTGGATGTCGGTTTCTGATTGGATGTCGCTTCCTGATTGGATGTCAGAGTGGAAGCAGTTCTCTCTTTCTACATCATTCCACCTTTCTTCCGGTCTCCCAGGTTTGTTTCCTTTTTTATTCTCTCAGATTCATTGAGCTCCACTGAAGTAGTTTTTGAAGAGATATTATAGTTTAAATTTCAAATGTCCCCCAAAGGTAAGAAGGTAAGGTTGCAAGTGCTTTGGTGGTCAGCTTGAGATGCTGTTTTGATGGCTAAGGAGCCTGGCCATGGAAATAGCCCACTAGGAATGGG